>NC_092874.1:344156819-344456819 GCF_028372415.1 Notamacropus eugenii | reverse complement strand
CTGCTTACGGTTGGTGCTCCTCAAGGCTTAGTCCTGGGACTTCTTTTCTCCTTCTATACGGTTTCACTTGGTGAACCCATCGGCTCCCATGGATTCAGTCATCATCTTAACGAAGATGATTGTGACATCTATTTATCCAACCCTAATGTGTCTCCTGGCCTCTAGTTTCACATCTCCAAATGCCTATCAACTGAATGTCCTATAGACACCTCAGACTTAACATGTTCACTTATCTGTCCTCCTCAAGTACCACTCTTTATAACTTCCTTGTTAGTCTTAAGGACATCGCCATCTTCCTGGTTACCTGGGTTCACAACCTTGCTGTTATCCCTCAATGGTTCACTCTCTTTCTCCCTTCTGTATCCAGTTTGTTGCCAAATTTAGTAGATTTTGTCTTTCAAATATCTCCTGAATATGTTCCCTTCTTTCTACTGACATTGCCACCACCAAGGTTCAGACCCTTATCAAACAAATGTTGCTTTAAAACTCCCTCATTTCAGTCAATTCCCACTTACTTATCAAAGTGACCTTCCTTAGCCACAAGTTTGACCATATCCACCCCTATTCTATAAGTTCAAGTGACTCTTACCTCCATGATAAAATATAAATTCTTCATTTGGCTATAAAAACCATTTATAATTTTGCTCCTTCCTACCTTTCCAGTCATCCTACACTTTACTCTCCTCCATATATACTTTAGTACACAATGGTACTCCTTGTACAAGACATTCCAGTTCTCAACTCCAGACATTTTTACTGGCTGACCAGAATGCTTTACATTCTTGTCTCTACTTCCTGGGCTTCCTTTAGGTATCAGCTAAAACCTCACCTTCTCTATGAAGTCCCCCTTACTGCACTCCCTGAAATTAGTTCCAATATATATTATATGTATATCTTCTGTGTACATAGCTATTTAAATGTTACCTCCTCCCATTAGAATGTAAGCTTCTGTATTAGTAAAGACGCGGGCATACACAAGAAGGCCTGCTGTACAGGTTCCTAGATCTGTGTTTCTGAAAGGAAAGCAAGTTTTGAGGGGTACACAATCTACTTTAATCAAGCAGCACTCTGAACTTTAGAGAAAATACAAACAGAAATTATAAGCAAAAATTACAAACAGAAAGACCAACAAGCAAGGCTTCTAAACTGTTTGACCATAGACAATACATACAATACAATACACATATATGTACATACATACATACGTATATCATTACCAAAGAGAGAAGCACTAACCCAGTTTTCAAAGGGGAAGAAGGTGTCTTAAAATGGCTTCCCAGAGTTTCTTTTGGCTCTCTAACCTTCTTCCAGAAAATAAGCCCCAAAGCAAAACTTCACCTTAGAATATATATGCTCTTTTCAGGTCTGGAGGACACAACCATAGTGTCCCTGTGCCTAATCAGAAATTAACAAAAGGTGTCAAGGCCTATTAATGGGTGAGGAAGATCTTTAACTCTTCCTTCTCTCTTCCCTTCTCCCCCTCCTCCAGTAATCTCACATTAACTTTATAGCTTCTTGAGGGAAGAGATTGTTTTTGCCTTTTTTATAGCTTCAGCATTTAGCACAATGCTTAGCATACAGTAAGATCTTAATAAATACTTTATAGCTTGACTTGTAGTTGATTCCATAAAATGAGAAAAGACCAAAAGCTCTTTAAAAAATTATTATGACTATTATTCCTTGAGGAAATTAAGTTAGCATAATGAGTAAACCAAAAAATCTAGAAGTCATCTCAGGCAGCAAATGCTTATTTTCCTTGCCAAAGAGACACAAATAGAGTCAAAAACAGTACTAATTGAAATCTAAACTTATTTCTAAAATATTAGGCAGGAAGGTGGATGATTCACATTTGGATTCAATTTTATAAACATTTTGACAGCTTACAATGAACCAAGCATACTACACTAGGGGGTGCAAAGACAAAATAAATTATGTAACCTTTATGCTAAGGATCTTATTAATGAAGAAATAACATGAACTCAATATAATATGCAACAGAGTAGGATGAAAGGAGGAAAGGACAGAACCACATAAAGTACTGTAGGGCAATTTAGGAGAGGAACACTTCCATCTAGGGGAAATTAAGAAGGGTTTCACTAAAAGGGCAATCGAACCATGAAAGAGAAGAATCTTGAGCTGAGGCATGACAGAAGAATTTCATGATATGTAAAGAGAGTGAATTCCTAGTAAGGAGACTATCTTGTATAAATAAATGGGGGTAGGAAATAACATGCCAGATCAAATTTCTCTGGAATGGAATCTATATGAAATAAGACTAGAAATAAAGGTAAGAGCTAGGTTATAGAAAACTTAAAGTAATAGGCCAAGTATATTAAACATTATTCTTTAGATAATAAGGACCTACTAAAGATTTTGAAGCTTCAGAATAATATGACCCTTCAAGTACATTAAGATAATTGTTGTGGCTATGTGAAGAATGGTTTGGAGAAAAGTAGAGACTAGAGACAAGTTGACTATTAATATAGTTTCGGTAATATTTGATGAGAGCTTTAACTATGGTGGTGGCTATGGGAGTAGGGAGAAGAAAAGTATGAGAAGCGCCGTAAATCGAACAGGTTGGATATGGAAACTGATTTAATGTGAAGTTGAAGAGTCAATCATGACTATAAGGCATTAAGCCCATAAGGAAAAGGTCAGTTGGAAAAGATAAGATGTTTTGGGGGGGAAGATCATAAATTTAATTTTTGACATGTTTAATTTATTCCTTATGGAGATACTCTGGAAACTCAGGGATAATAATATCTAAACTTGAGGAACTCTTTCAGAGTTATCACAGGATTGAGGTTAGTCATCCCCTTTCAGGTTCAATAACCAAGTAAGTGGTTTGATTGATTTCAGTCCTAAAGGACTTCTCTAAGGAGAAGGAACTCCTTTTTCTCTCACTCTCCACTTTGCCCAAATACCCTGGAAATGATTTTATTTATGGTATCTATCCAGGCCTTCTCAAAACTGAGAAAGTAAACTAAAAAAAGGTACTCAATGTTCAATAGGAATAATATATGGGATAAGTGAATTATTGTGACACTCAAAAAGAACACTAAAGGGTTTGGGGAGGGAGAAAAAAAGGAAGGAAATACAGTTAAATTATAACTTTATTATATATTTGAGGGGAATATCAAGTTGTTCACAATAGATTTGCAGTTTCATGTGAAATTTTCTTTCTGCTCCCCTCCCCTGCACGCTGTTCTGTTATGGAAATGCTTGTTTTATTTCTTAAGTTCAGAATAAAATAAATAAAACTGAAAAAATAAAGCAATGCTAAAATATTTTTGACAAAGATTCTTAAAACTTGATCCAATAGTTTGTTACTTCTGTTACAATCTGTTGAGAGGCTGAAATTCAAACTTCATCAGTATATAAAGACATTTGCGGTATCGCTAATTAGAAAATTTAGTTTCTGGAATATCTAAAACTCAGCCCTACTTTATTTGTGTCTGACTCTTTGTGATCCCATTTGGTGTTTTCTTGGCAAAAATACTGGAGGGGTTTGCCATGTGTTTCTCCAGTTCATTTTACAGGTTAGGCAAACTTAAGCAACTTAGGCAAACAGGGTTAAGTGACTTGATCAGGGTCTCAGAACTCATAAGTATCCGAGGCCAGATTTGACTCTGTAAAATGAGTCTTCCATGATTCCAAGCCCAGTGATCTATCCACTGCACCACCTAGCTACCCCAAAATAACTAGGTTTCAGTCTATTTTCTTGCCTTGCCATCGGACCATTCTGCCATTGCTACCACCAATGCTTTCCTCACTGGATACAGGAGACAGCATGATTTACTGAAGAGGGTTCTGGGTTCAAAATCTTACCTTAGATGCTTGCTAATTTTATAACCCTGAGTTTGTCATGTAGTCTTTCTGTGTTTCAGGTTCCTCATCTATAAAACGAAAAGCTTATACTAGATGGTTCCCAATATTCCTTCTGTCCCTAAATTTATGATCTCTCAAAAACACAGGGCTACCTCTACATTGGAATGAATTCTCTCAGGTTAGGGACTCATTTGCCAAATATCAGGAAATAACAACCACAGAAGGATAGCCTAAACTCAGGTTTAGGCTTGCTTATGTAGGACATGTGCTTCGTGGAGAATGGGACTGACTTCTCTTTTCTCCTCCACCTTTAGTAAGCAGCTGGACATAATCATGAGATGATCTGTAGGAAGGAAGGAAGAGAGCTGAGGGGATGGGTTATACTGTTTCATAAATTCATTGTTATCAGATATTCTTGCTGTATGCTATGGAAGGATCTTTTTGTGGTTCAAGTCCCTTCACAAATTGCTGGAAGCAGGTTTCAAAGTCTTCAACATTGTCACTGACCACCAGGAAAGACAACGCTGAGTTGTCATTTATTTATGACAGCATTATGTCATTTATTTATGAGATTTGTGGGGGAAATTGGGAAGGTGGCCCTCACTATACATCTTTATGGTATGAGGATAAATCTGACCAAGTCATCACAATCTACCTACTGGGACTGATCCATGTGCTGTGGTACTGTGTCCATAGGTTGTGTAAAAAATTAAAATAATGAGAAACAGGCCTTAAATATGTTGAATGAAATAGCTAATGAGGGATTTGCCCAAAATCATGGACAAAAAATGAACAGAATTAGAGTTGGCAAATGAATTTCAGTCTTCAGTGATTAAACTAACGATTTCCTGAAACAGTGCGCTAATTAACATGCATTGTATATAAAGCCTTGAAATGCTACAAGGCCTATTGAAGGAAATCCAGAAGAACTGGAAGAATTTGAGGGAATTCTGCCAAAACAAAAAAGATAGAAAATATATATTGCCAAGGAAAGAAGGAAAAAAAAACAAGGGAGAAAGGAAGGAACCAAGCATTTACTAAATGCCTACTATTTATAAACTAATAAGATACGTACAGAATAAATGTAAATGTCTGCTAACTAAAAAGCAATAGAAAGATTTATAATAGACATAAGTAGATTGTAACATTATCAGAGATAATAAATATTAGAGAAGTATGAGAAAAACGATCAAGGACATGAGTTTAAAAGGAGGTGTAAGGATCATATAGTCAGATTATGAAGCAATGGATGACCTGGATGCTTTACTGGTATAGTCTAGATAATAAAAAAAAAAATTCTTTATGTTAATTATGTGGAAAGACACATATAAGAATAACCCAGGATGAGAAAGTACATTGTTTTTGCGATGTCTCCCAGTGGGGAGACATTCCTACTGTGATCTCAGAACACAGGCATCTAAGCAAATATAAAAATGGATTATTTTATTGTTCAAGGTACAGTGGTGGATATTTTGTGAATATTCTTTCTACAGTGGAGTGAAATGTTCAATTACTACAAGAAAAATGTTTCCCAGAAATAGCACTTTAAATGACCTGTATTACTGCAGACCTGTCTTTGTTGAGAGGAACACATTAGTAGCTCTTTTAATTTTCTGTATAATATAGTTTAAAAACATCATAAGAATCCCTTAGAGGAAGTAAATTAGCAACTGTTTAGCCTGCTGTATTGTCTCTCTTAAGTGATCTAAAAATTAATGATAGAATTTTAGTAAAAATTTGTAAGACCCTTAAAACTCATCACATAAGTATGGAAAAATGCTACTTATTATTGTGTTGTTAGAGTTGGAACAATGTGTTAAAAAAACAAACAAACGGAGTGAGTGGAAGTCATGTCTAGACAACTATGGATTTCATTCTAAACCCCCACAGAGTAGTTCAAATGTTCTTTAAATTTTAACTTTTTTCAATTATTGAACTTTCTCCCTGCTGTAATTGCTTTTAAACACAGTAATACTAAATTTTCTTTTCAAAATATGGATTCATTTGAATAAATTATAGGCATAATACTTCTTAGGGAGGGAGAACCAATAAGATTCTCAGAGATAGATCACAAAGTTTGTCAGTGGAATTATTTTGTGGTTGTAATTCCTAGGAAGTGGCAATTGTGTGCTAGGAATTCCAAGGAGTTCTGGTTCAAAGATTTTCCTGGAAAGTGGTCCTTTAAGAACTTAAAATACCAAAAAAATTTTTTCTTTCTTCCAAAATCATATGTCTTTTGTAGTCTGAGGTTCTTTAGTCATGGTAAAAACAGAAGTAACAGGAACCCAGAAGTTGGCCTTTGAGACCCTCACATTGGCAGCTAGATTGCTCAGTGGACAGAATGCTGTGCCTGGAGTCAGGAAGATCTGAGTTCAAATCCAACTTCAGATTAATTAATTAATCTACCTGTGTGACCTGGGCAAGTCACTTAAACTTTGTTTTCTATAATTCACTGGAGAAGGAAATAGCCAACTATTCTTGTGTCCTTGCCAAAAAGTCCTGTGAAAGTCATGCTGGAATCCAATTAAGACCGTTTCCACTTAATGGAGACATACTTTCACTTAGCTGATTCCTTTTTTTTTCTTTTCACTTGAGATGAGTTGGAGAAAAACACATCATTATTTTCACATCCCCATTCCAAATAACTAGAAAGTAACAGTGTTGGCTGCTAATTATAAAATTGCCAAAGTTAGCTAAGAAATCAGGCTCCTAACAGCAAGAATGGCTAATTATTGGGAAAACATGAAGACAAAATGAAGGATGGCAAAGAATTTAAGGGTATGGTTGAACTTGGTAACTATAGACTTAAGGATGTAACAGAGAAAATGAAATTAGAGAAGGTAGTAATAATGATGATGAATATAATTATGAGGAATTCAAGCATAGGAGATCATGGCTGGAACAGAAAATAGGTTGAGATGCAGTGAGACATAAGAAGAGAAGGAAAAGTAGGAGATTCTATTTAAAAAGAACTTCAGGGTTCAAAATCATGGAGGTGGAAGTAAGTTTTGTGTAATAACAAGGCTGAAGGTGTGACCAGTTTTGTTGATGACTGAGGTAAAGATATAGGCCATAGGAGCTAAGACTGATAAATATATATAATTTTGAAGTATGTGAACAGGACTTGGAATGGAGAGGAAGTCAGAGGTACTTAATTCTTTGAAAATGGAGGACAAATGAAATAGGGGCTGGTAGATAAGAGTAAAAAAATCTAGATAAGTGAAATAAATGACTGTAGTGAACCTCAAAGAAGGAGGATTTGCTGGATGATGGTAGCAGGAATCTGGAAATGGAAAAGAGAAGGCAAAGAATATGCTTACTCATGACTTGAGATGGGAAGCGTAAGAAAAGAAACAATATCTGCTCAAGACAGTGATAAGAAATGAAGTCTAATTCTGAGAAATAGAGGTTTCTCTGAGTCTGGAGACTTTCAGAGAAAGGTTCAGAAGTTGAATGGGAATTTGTTAAAGACAAAACAAAGGATCTATAGTACACAGTGGAAACAAAATTGTATTGGTCTAAGCTAGTTAGCAATAAGACTGTGGGGAAAGTTCTAATTAATTAAATATCTAAATATCTAAAAATCTTTTGTTTTGAAAGACAGAACTCTGAATCAAAAGCATAGAGGCACAGGAGCTATGAGTTTGATTACCCTAGGACAAAAATGCTAACTGATTAAATATTCAACTGATAAAAATAAGATGTCACCTTCATTGAAGATGAAGAAAACATTTTCATTTATTGAAAAAAGTATCAGGTAATATGATATAATGTTTGAGATTCTCACATTCTGAATGAATGAATTGAAAAGGATTTATTAAGCACTTACTAGCCTAGCACTGTAGTAAGTGCTGGGGACACAAATATAAAAGTATGATAGTACTTGCCCTCAAGAAGTTCATATTCCAAAAGAAGAAACATGTATAGAGATGTGGTAACCAGAGAGATGTGTTTTTATTTAGGAAGCCACAGGTGTGGTGGGAGGATTCATAGAAGAGGTGGTTCACATGCCCTTTCCAGTAGCAAAGGAAGTATTTATTTGCTTCTGGTTCTGCTTACAGGATTTTACTGAGCCAATCTGTAGCCTGAGAATGACAAAACAGCACGCCAGAGAAAAAGTGCCAGTAATCAAGTAGTGATTTAATTAATTAGTTTCATTGTGAAGAACAGATCTTCAAATAGGGAATTCTGCTAATCAGAATTCTACCTTTGCGTAGTGAGGGCAGATATTATATACATAAATCACAAGTGGGAAGGGAGAGGGGATGATGGATTACAGGGCCCATGACAAGCCCATAAGTGGAAGACAATATAATTCTGGAGTCCAGTGGGAGCAATGTTGTTCAAGTATATGGGGGTCATTACTTAGTGGGGTGCAGGACCAGAGTTCCATGATGGGAACAAGTTTTACTATCTTTGATTCACTTCACTTAAGGTATACAGACACAAGAATGAAGTGATTGTGAGAGCCCTGTGAAGGTTTTGAATCATCATTTCAAGCTTCACTATAAGTTTTGACTCAAAAGTTAGAAGAGGAAATTCTGAAAAATCCAAATTTTTAGTATATTCATTACATATATATTGATTATCATGAAAATTGTAATTCCCTTCACAGTTCTGTAGTTAAAATCATAATATAGATATAGAGAGGAAGATGGCAGTGCACATGGCAAGAAAATATAGCATGGTGCAATGGAATATAAAGTATGGTTGCAGTTGACTACATACTGAGTATTGAGTGAAGTACTCACCAATCAGGATAGCCCAGGTCTCAGCGTGTGTTCTACTTTTGGACTAAAAGCAATAGAGACCACACACTAAGACTGATCTCTATTAACATCTGTTCTCCTACCCTTGTAGGTAGCAATAAAATTTGATTAACTGCCATCCCTTTAGAGCACTGCTGTTCTTAATCTGAATCACTCCCTTCCCCTCCACAGTATATTATTTTTGTCTAAAACAGGATGGTGTCCGAATGGGAAGAAGAGGACATATACAAGAGATATTGCGAAGGTAGGAACAGTAAGAGTTGGCAACAGATCTGATATGTTGAGTAAATTTCAGAGAGGTGTCAAAGATGATAACAAGGCTGTAACAGTGACAGGTAGAGCGGTGGTGCCTGAGCAAAAAAAAATAAGGAAATCCAGAAAAGAGGAGAGATTCAGGGGAAAAATAACAATCTCTGCTTTGGACAAGTTGTATTTAACTTCTACTCTGAGAAGTCCAAGAGGCATTTTTTTAAACTAAGGAGTGCCTGAACATATAGCTCTTGTACAGAAATGACAACTGAAGCATGGGAGCTGATGAGATCACCAAATGAACCAGTATGGAGAGACAAGAAAAGAGGGCTCAGTATAGAGTTTTGGGGGACACCCACAGTTAGTGGGCATAACCTGCTTGAAGAACCAGTAAAGGAGACCAAGAAGGAGTGGCCAGACGTGTGGGAGGGAAATCTGGAGAAAACCAAGTATGGAGGAGAAAAGAATAGTCAACAATGTCAAAGGATGCAAATGTTAAGGAGAATGAGGATTGAAAAAAGCCATTAGAGTGGGCAAACAAGAAATCTTTGGTGACTTAAGAGAGAGAAATTTCATCAAAAAAGAAGATATTAAACTAGAAAACAGGGGGTTTAGAATGAAGTGAGAAGAGAAGACTTGGAGGTCATTATTATGAATGGTTTTCTCAAGAAGTTTAGTGTAGAATGGGAGGAGAGACATAAGAAGATAGCTGGTAGGGGTAGTAGAATGAAGTGTGAGTTTTTAATGATAGGAAAGACTTGAACATGTTGGTAGGTAGGGAAACAGATGGTGGATAGGAATAGATTAACGATAAGGGTAAGACGATGAATAATTGAAGGGACAATCTAGAGAAGACAGGAAAGGAAGGATCCATTTGATACATTTAAATAGGTTTCCTTGGAAAGGAGAAGGGCCAAGGATAGAGGAGGAAATAGATAACACATGTGAGTGACGTGAGATGAGGAAGAAAGAAGAGATTATAGGTGAATGACCACTTTTCCAGTGAAGTATGAGCCCGAGCTCTTCAGCTGAGAGGATAGCAAGAGGTAGAATCATGGAAGGCTTGAGGAGGGATGAAAAGGTTTGGAAAATGGGCTCTGATGAGTGGGATAATGAATTGTAGAAGGGTTACCTTTGCAAAGTGAGTTCTCAGTTAAGATTATGTAACATTAATTTTTAGCGGACCTAGTTTTCATAGTTTCATGATTTTTCTCTAGTTCTATTTAGCATGTGAGTAGGAGTAAGGACAATAGAGCATGGAAGAAATCCTAGGCTCAGATTTGTTAAGGCATGATCAGTTATAGGATAAAGGAGCAGGGAAATCAATTGCAGAGGAGAGAGTAGGTTTGAGATGTTACACCAAGGGATTGAGATAGGGAAAGAAGAATAATGAAGCTAAAAATGGAAGTGATGGGGTGGTAAAGGACTAGGGGTGAGTGGAGGGACTAGAGGTTTTGGTGATGATGAAAAATATGACTGATGGTTATAAGACAGAGAAGAAATATGGAATTGTAGAAAGTTTTTATTAGATGAAGGAATTTCAGAGTTAACAGACTTGGAAATGGAATTATTTATGGGAGATGGCAAGATCAAGGGCATGATCCTGTCTGTGTGTAGTTTACATTGCATGTAAGAGTAGGTTATGGGAATTGAGTCGATTGAGGAATTTGAAATTTAGGATAATTGAGGGATTGTCAATGTATATGTTGAAGCTATGGAGTGAAGACATGAGCTCTAGAATGACTACACTACAGGCAAGAACTTCCCTTCTTCCCAGGATAGCAGGACAATGGAGTTAAACAACAACCAGCTAATCTGAAGGATTTCTGAGGTTCAAAAAGTGAGCCTTTGTGAGTGAGCTCTAAGCAGTTTGGAGGTGGTTGCAGAAGTCAGACCAACCTTGAACAGCTCAAAGCACCTTTCAGCAGCAACTGCAAACTAGGGACTTCCCAAACATCTTATTTCCTGGCTTATTGTATCTCCAGATGTCTTCTTTCTTAAATTCCCCCCGTTCTGAAAGCTTCTAGAAACTCTATTATTTCACCCCTTTTCTCTTCTCTTTGAGCAACTGAAGAACTCTCTCTACCTGCCTGCTCCCTTGTAGGATCTTCTCTCCCTTAGAAGCCTTTTCTTAGTCCATACATGTATTGAATTAATGAAAATCAGGGAGTAGGCAGTTGAGGATCAAGAGTGAGGTTTTTTGCTTTAGTAGTCAGTTTAGAAAGCCTAGAGCATGAGGCCCCTGGAAAATCTACCCAGAATTCAAAGTTCTCTGTCTGCTTTTTCAGGAAACCATAGCTCACAAGGTCCACCTATGGAACTTACTTTTTGCCAGTCAACCAGAGGATACAATTAGTTGAAAGAGAAGGTATTCAATGAAATTCTACAGCAAGACAAATATAAACAGGAAATTCTTTGCCCCACCCACGTAAAAAAATCAAACATTCATATGCCACCAATAGACATGAGAACACAGACAAGTGAAACATGGATGACAAAGACAAATGCGGTGAAGGAACATGTGGGTAGGGAGGTGAAGGAGCCGTTCAACTCCAATAATTTTTGTGGGGTGTCTGATGTTTTTGGTGATCACATGGCTATCTCTCAGCTTGCTCCCTAATTGGCAGTGTCCTCTGCTTGGCCTGCATTGTATTGGGTGTTGCATTGTAACTGCTGTTCTCTGACTATATATACCTCAGCTTTCCAGAAATCCTTCCAACGTGCTACAACAAACTGATTATTAATAACCAATATTTGGGGGAAGATTCAGAGCTTCCCGCAGCCCCTTCTTCCAAAGTCCTGACTTTAATTTCAGTTTTTCATCAGAAGGACATTGTTGAAAATGAGATAGCATGTGATTGTCCTCAACCTGGTCAGATACCACCAAAGTTGGCAAGAAATTTAATCTAAAGTGAGGAAAACCATTGTGTTCTACTCAATCTTGGGTGGAGACAGATTCTTTTGTCTAGATAGCAGTAAGGCTGTGTGTGAGTGGTCTGGTGTAGCTGTGAGTGGTCTGGTATAGAGATACTTTTTCTGTCCAGGGGTGAAATGATGAGGAAGTGACAGCAGCCCTTGTTGAAAGGGTATACAAGTGCTGTTCTAAGAATTTTTTACAGATATCACATTTGATGCTTACAATAAGTTAATGAATAGATATTATTATCCCCATTTCACATTTGGGGAAACTGAGGCAAGTAGGTTAAATTTAAGGGAAACTGAGGCAAGTAGGTTAAATTTAAGGCTCACATAGCTAGGGTCTGAGGTCAGATTTTATCTCAGGTCTTCCTGACATACCCAGAGTTCTATTCACTGAACCACCAATATTATACATCTGCAAAGGATTCTAATTTCACTAAATGAAAAACAGCTTTCCATGTTTGGTTTTACTAAACATATTATTAGGTAAATATCATTTAATTTGTATATATTGTTGGTATATTATGTCTTTTGAAAATCTAGCTTTATTTTAGCATGCATTTCAGCTTTCCTGCAACTCCAATAAATAATTAACAATGTATTGATTTTCTCTTCAGTTTCCATTACACGAATAGAACTGAAACCACATACTAAAACCAAGTAATTATCTCAATAAATGCAGAAAAGCCTTTGTCAAATGCTTTTGACAAAGCACAATACTCTTTTTTTGAATGTAGTCAATTTTGTTTCAGATATGCATTTTTATTATAGATCTCTCTCTCTACATATGTATATATATATGTATATATATATATATATATATTTATATTTGTACACTCTTTGGGGGTGTGTTTCTCAAAAGCAAATATACTTCAAATATATATATATATATATATATATATATATATATATATATATATATATATATATATATATATATATATATATATATATATATATAAATACTTCTCAAATACAAATATACTTCAAATATATATACTTTGGGGTGTGTTTCTCAAAAGCAACAGATTACAGGGTTTAGTTTTCTTATTCAATATGCCACTCTTTCATTTTTTTAAAAATTATTTTCCTGAATTGGAATTTTTGTTGTTATTTCTTCACCTCTTTAACCATAATAATTTGAGTCCAGTTATTTTTATTCAGTCTAATCTAATATATATGGAATCTTTGGTCTCATCCATTTCTGATGTAGGCCTATTCATCTCTTCTTGGCAACCTGGTGGCATCTCCACTGCTGGGAGCTCTCCATATTATTGCTGAACTCGATGAGTACACCTACTGCCACTCAGAACTCCTGAGTTCAAGAGTTTCACTAGTCCCTTAGAGCAAGGACTTCTCCAATCCCTAATAACAGGAACCACAATCAACTCTATTTTCTTTTGACTTGAAATATTTATTCAGAGATGTTTGGGCTCATTTAGATGCCCTGAAAATCATCTTCCCTTCTGTTACTAATATCTTTGTTTTTTAGTTTTTCTGCTTGTGGTCAAGGTTTCTTTGTCTGAGACATTTGGTAATTTTAGTCTTTGCTCATATTTACTTCTTACTTTCTGAGTCTTTCTCAAAAGGTCTGGATCGCAAAGTATTTCATCTTCTTCCCATTCTGAGGAATTCTTTTTTCACTGACTTCGTTATCTATCCTAAGTGACTTCTTTGTGAACATAACTGGCTCCCACTAAATGCCAATTTCATTTCCTTCACTCCTTCCATTTTACCCTAGGCACGCATACATGAGAGTGCCTTGGCCCATTTCATTAGTTATCTGGCTGAGAATTAGGGCAGAGTATCATATGAAATAGTGCCTTAGTCATAGAATGCTTTCACTTTTCTATATCTACACATTCTCTTCATGGGATGAGGATAGGAGGGAAGAGTTAAGTTTTGGTATTTGTTGCTACAGAATGGTGTTGGTAAGGGTAAAGGTGGGGGTCGTGGTGGGGGCGGGGTAGTGTTATTGAGACTACAGCAACAGCAAGGGAATTGTTAAATGGATGTCAGAATATGAGCTCATGGGTCCAATTGTTCCGCCCTGATGAAAATAAGGGCTGGTGGAACAGAGTATACCTAGTGAGTGTATTAAGAATTAGCCTTCTGTGTTGTTAATTCATTACTTTCTTACATTGCTAAGGTTCTCAATATTTTAACCTGTGGAGAAAACTACAATTTCTTTATCTCCTATATATAATTCTTGTTTCTGAAAGAGTTGAGAAGATTTGTTAATTGGAGAAAATGTCTAGCCTTCTGTCTTGTAGTTACATGACCCAAAAGTCTGGAGAATCTTTTAAATACTTTTATAACTACTGTTCTAACTTTTTCACAATTATTTTTCTATCACATTTTTCTATGATCTTCCCTATCACCTGCTGAACTACCAGACCTTAAAGCATTTTTTTCATTGTCTTCATCTATATTAACGAAACTAGCTATTACATTTCTTGAAAAAAGCAGAAGCCATAATATTGATTAGACTTCCTGAAATCTTGGTAGTAAGTTATGTGTTAAAAAAACAAAACAGGTAAAACCTACAAAAATGAAAGAGTCATTCAGTCCTCACTACCTTTGATAAAATTATTCACATTCACTGTTTGACATGGTGTGCAGTGTGTCTACATTTCAGACTATACCCAAATTTTTAGTTCATATGCTTGTCAAAAATAAATGTTATGCGAAGAACATTTTAGTGACTCAGTGTTTTGGGGCCAGATTCATTGTTTTATTTTGATCTTAGTTATTGGTACCAGGGACCTGTTCCAAGAATAAAAAGTAGCTAAGACTAAATATAGTTAACAAAGACTGTGTAATCAGTGCCATTCTCAATATTTGAGTTTGAACTAAATTTAAACACGAATTTAAACTAAATATAGTAGTTTGCATCATGTTCTTATTGCACAGATTATGGGAAAATATAATTTCTTCATAAACTATAGGTGTCATCTTGACCTAGGATCCTAAATATAGCATGAAGAATCAGACCAGATCCTGTTAATTGTACAAGTCTTGGTTGATCTTCATGACTATGTTTCCACACAATGAGAAAACTCCTTACCTGTTAAAAAAACCCCACATGTTTAATTTCTCTATATGCTTCTCTTCATATCATTTACATGATGGAACAGACAAAAGTTTAGATGACATAGGCTCTGCTCCCATAGAGCTCAAACCTTAGAAAGAATAAAGATGTTTTGAGTCTTTTAAAAATAATACTGGGGAAAACTAGAATCTCTGAATAATTGTGGTAGGTTTGCTTGTTTGTCTGTGCTATGAATTCAGTGTCTGTCTACTATACAAAGAAAGATAGCTAATTCCCATTATGCTCAACACACAAAAGAAAAAAAACAACCATAAACTTTTGTGCACTAAATATAGTGTTCATCATTTAATGAATAGAGGAATATTACAACAGATGATGGAGTATTTTCATTGCTAAATCTTCATATCTGTAGATTTTTGGTGTGAACATGAACAATTTCTGTGTAGGAAAGATAAAGTCACCAAGTACTTGGCTAGGCTGATAATTTAAATTGTATTGTTTTTTGAAATCTTTGATAGGAAGTACTTCAAATTAATCAATTTGATTCATTTCACATTGTGACTCTTTAAATGTGGAACTCCTGGAGTTTTCATTAAAATTTAATTTTGTTTTTCATTTATGAACTCATCAGAGTTAAGCCTGTCACTCCATCCTTATTTTATAAACAAAATGAAGTTACATATTCATATTATTGAACTATTACCACAAAGTTGAAGATACCATTATTTTTTGACCTTCATTTTGTTGGAATTAAATGCCACTGTAATTATGTGACAACATTGATCTGGTCTTGTGGTAAATGTCATTCAGGCTGGAGGGATGACAAATGGTAACTGTTTTCCAGCTCAGGAATAGTCGGTAACATAGCAACACTGTATAAAGAACTTAAAAATGAAAAGGAACTTGAATTCACAAAATAGCTTCTGTATTTAGAACATAAAAACACCATTGTTCACACCACTGACAACGATTAAAAATGTAGATTTTTGTAATGTTCTGAGTAACATTAGCTGTTTAGTAACGTTGATGTCATGTATCAGTTTAACGACCATAGAAAAAGAATGCTAAAGACTCTCAGGAAGATTTTGATAGTACTTTACATTTATATAATATTTTACGTATACATTATCTACTGACAGCATCAGATGTGAAGCAGGCATAGCAGGCGTTATTATCCTCATTTTATTGATGAGGAACATGGAACTAATGAAGGTTAAAAACAGTCTGTGCATTATTGTACAACTAGTAAATAGCAGTGCTGGGAATAGAACACTGGGTTTTCTGAATTATTCCAATGTTTTTTTCCATTAATTGTGATTCATATCTGGATCTCAGGCAAGGAATTTTTCCACCCTACGTTACATGTTTTAACTGCTTTATTATCCACCAGAGGCTTTTACCTTGTACCTCATGTGACCGACTTTTGTGGTTGTTTAGTAGTTTCAATCATGTCCAACTCTTCATGACCCCATTTGGGGTTTTCTTGGCAAAGATACTGGAGTGGTTTGCCATTTTCTTTTCCAGTTCATTTTCAGATGTAGCAGCTGAGGCAAAGAGGCTTAAATGACTTGCTCAGGATAACACAGTTAGTAAATATGTGAGGCTCAATCTAAACTCAGGTCTTCCGAATTCCAGGCTGGATGCTCTTTCCACTGTGCAACTAAACTGCTCTATGACTTACTAACATCTAACTTAGGGTGTAAAAATTCCTTGTCTGGGTTCCAGACTTGAATCACAATTAGCGGAAGGAACATTGGACTAATTGAGAAAACCAATGTTCGGATCCCAGCCCTACCATTTACTGACTTACCACAAAATAAACAGTGATGTAATGAAGAAAGCACAATTTTGTAGTATTCAAAATATATATACATAATTACTTTTGAATACTTATTGGAGCATTATTATGATTATATCCTCCATTGGTGCAGTTCTCTACCCATATACTATTTTCTTACTCCATGGTCATATTCTGTGTCCATATTGACCATATTGTGTCCATATTCTTCTGCCTGGGAGATTTTCAAATTTGTTTTTCTTTATGAGTATCAGTGTAACATTTTGCTATCCATCTGTTAGACCTTCTTTTTGGACTGACTTGCTTACTCATTTTTGGTCATTAATATCCTGATTGATTTATCCCATGATAGTTTTTGCACATAGGTAATTTTGGGAAATATGCTAAAGCCTACCTCCATTCAACATGCAAGTCCCCACTGAATTTTCATTCTGGAGACAGTGTTATTCCAAGAGTCACAATCATGTGGCATCACAGGGAGAGTGTCCACAGCTCAGAACTGAGTTTTGCTGCTTGGGTTCCCAAGGGAATGATTGTTTTCAGATTTCAAGAAAGTACCATGTGTATTGCCTTTCTAAAACTATAGTTCACAAAATTTCATGTGTGCCTCCCATTATGAATAGATAAGAGAGACAATTCGTTAAAAGGTTACTGAGAAGGAGCAGTCAGACAGTTGGGAGGAGAAGTAGGAGAAAATAGTGTCATAAGAATCTAGAAAGAAGAGAATATTAAGGAAAGGACTCAATGAACAGTGTTGAAGCCCATGGAGAATTCAGGATGGTGAATCAGAAAAGGTTAAGAGATTTGATGATTAAGAAATCATTGGTAGTTTTGCAAAGAAGCTTTAGTTGAATGACAAGACCTGAAGCCAGAGTGAAGAAACTTTAGAGGATAGTGAGAAGAAGGAATTGAAGAATCTTTGGTACATAAACTTCTCAAGGGATAAAGCCACAAAATGAAGGAGAGATAAAACAGCTACCAAGAATGAACAGACCAAGTGAGAATGTTTTTTTTTTTTTGAGGATGGAGAAGACACTGGTATGGTTTTACACAGTAAAGAAGCAACAGTAGACAGGGAGAGATTAGAGATCAGTGAGAGAATAGGAATAATAAAGGGGGCAATCTGCTGGTGGCCACACAACACAATTTGATTATTTGTGCACTTAGAGGAGGAGTTTGCTTTGGTAAGGATAAGAAAGGGGTAAAGGAAAATATGGTGGGTGGAAGACATTTGAGGTTGAGAGATGAGACAGAGGACATAAAAGGGAGTAATGGAGAAGATCTCAACATTGTCAGTGAAATATTTGGCAAGGTTCTTGGAAGAGAGCTTGAGTAGAAAAAGAGTCATGGTACATTGAGAAGTGATAAAAAATTAAGAAAAAGAGCCATGGTACATTGAGAAGTGATAAAAAAAACTTTTGGAAAAGTGCTTCTGTGTGTGGGATAGTGAGCTGATTAGTAAGGTGTAAAAGGATTGTCTTGTCGACTCAGCTGGGGTTATAAAATGGCTCACTTGAGATTATACAATACACATTTGTATTGAACCTAGTCAGTACAGTTTCTTGATTTTCTCCAGCTTGTTTTTAGCAGCACATGAGTATAAATGAAGGCAAAGAATTTGGGGGATAATCCAAGGCTGAAACTTGTCAGAGAAAGCTAGAGAGAAAAAAGACTCAAGAGAAGACAGCATAGAGATGAACTAAATCATCAGGGTTTAAGCTGGTCAAAGGAGGAGAACATAACTAGTATTAAAGTGATATCCTGGGAAAGAAATGCAGGGCAGAGGAAATGATGATACAGTAAAGGTGAAAAACAGAGTTTAGGGTGTCAAAATATAGGGAAAATAGTTATTAGAATCGATTAGAAAGCAAAACTCAACAATATATTGTTTATTTAAAAAACACATTTCAAACTTAAAGACTCACACAGCCAAAATAAGAGGTTAGAGCAAAATCTACTATGCCTCAGCTGAACCGAAAGAGTAGGGGTAGTAACTGTGATTTCAGACAACATCAAAATTACTTAAAAGAGATAATGATGCTCAGAAGGGGGGGTACAGGAACTCCAAGAGTGGAATTCCCTGCATGGGTCTTCTGGAGAAGAACTCACAGACTCGAGCACTGTTGGGTCAAGGTATAAAGATTTATTACACTTTTCAGCAGGCAAGAGTTCTTATGGAACCCGAAACCTTAGAGAGGCACAGGCAAAGTTTGTATTGGGTATTCTATGATAAAGCATGTGCCAAATACCCTTAATAGGTGATTCAGAGAGGGATTAAGGAGTGTTTAAGGAGATATTAAAGAATATGCACTTTTGGTATCTACAGAGCAAGTATTTTACCCAGAATGAAAAAGCTCATCATGACATAGCCCAATGTGGGGCTACATGGAGGTGTGGATTTTTAGGCCTGAAATATTTCAGTCAACTAGCTGTCAGGACTGACTAGGGAATACCAGGTTGTTCTCATCGATGTCTTGTCAGACAAGATAAATGTAAGGGAGTATATGTATGTTGAAGTCTAGGATACATATGATTGGTCAGTGAATAGTAAATGTCATTATGATCCAGTGCACAGCCATTTCAGCGAGTATGTGGATGATTCAGACTAATAAATTCTATAGGGGCAGCTGGCTGCTATATCAGGAGGGAGATAATGGTTGTTGCTGGAGCAGGCTGTATCCTTGGGCTGGGGAGAAACTGCCTGGGATAGTGTTTTGAGGCTAGGAAGAAATGTGACTTTTAAAGAGAAATGTGATTTTAGAATTGGGGTTCAAGCACATGCACTCAAACACCAATAAGAAAGAAATTATAATTTTCTAATAAGCGGCATAAACAATGAATTGATTTTGTTACTTAACCTATATGCACCCAATAGCACAACTTTTGTCATACTTGATAAAAAAACTAAATGAGTTGCAAAGAGAAAAAGACAGAGTGGCTATAAGAACAAGGTATCTCAATTCACCTACATGAGCCTTAGAAAAATCTAAACACAAATAAACAAGAAAGAAGTTAAGGAACTAAATAAAATTTTGGAAAAAAATAATTACTATATAGCTCTGGCAATTATGGAATGGAAATAAAAAAGAATATGCACATTTCTCAGCTGTGTTTATGCAAAAATGGATGTCTTAGAAAATATTATACCTGTCCTTTATATCTCACAATTCAATATAATTAAACCATTGTTCACACTACTGACAAAGATTAAAAATGTAGATTTTTATAACATACTGAGTAACATTAGTTTTTTAGTAACATTGATGTCATATCAGCTTGAAGATCATATAAGAAAGATGGAAAGACTCCCAGGAACATTTTGATAATATGTTACATTTGCATAATATTTTACATATACATTATCTAATGACAGGCATGAGATGTGAGGCATGCATAACAGGTATTATTATCCCCTTTTTATAGATGAAGGACATGGAGCTAATGAAAATTAAGCAGTTTGTCCATTATTACACAAGTAGTAGATTGTAGAGCTGGGACTAGAACACTGGGTTTTCTGAATTATTCCGATGTTTCTTCTACTAATTGTGATTCACATCTGGAGTCATTAAAGGTATTAAAAATCAAGTGGAGACCAAATAACTTATAAATTATAGAAATGACAGAAGTGGTAACAATCTAAAAATACAAGATCTCAAAATGTACTACAATGCAGTACTTCTCAAAATGACTTGGTACTGATTTAATAAAAAATAAAGAGATTTATCACTGGAACAGATTAGATTCAAAACGTAATGAAGCACATGCATCTAAGATCCCAGCAAGTAGAATAAGAGTTCACTATTTTGATACTGGGGAAAATTTATAGACATATAAAAGAAATTAGATTTAGACCAATACCTCATACCTTATACAAAGAGAAGCTTGAAATAAGTATATGTCCCAGATGTAAAAGATCACATTGTAAAAAAAAAATTGGAGAAACCTGGGGAAAATTATCTATCAGACCTATGAATAGGAGAAAAGTTAAGACCAAATAAGGATCAAAGAAAAGGGCATCCCAGAAAACAAGATGGATAACTTTGATTACATAAAATTAAAAAAAAAATATTTTACAAACAAAATGTAATAAAGCCAGGATTGAAAGGGGGAAAAAGTATCTAGGAATTATGTTTGCAGCAAGTCTCTCTGATAAAAATCTCATTTCCAAGACTGATTCAGATTTATAAGAAAAGAAGTCATTCCCCCTTTAACACTGAGTTGAAATTTTAAATTTAAATTTGAATCTAAGGTTAAGGAGTTCTTAAGGGAATAAACACAGGCAATGTACAGCCATATGAAACAATGCTTCAAACCACTACTAATTAGGGAAATGCAAAATAAAGCAGTTCTGAGATTTCACCTCACACCCTTCAAAGTGGTAAAGGTAAAAAAAAAAATGGAAAATTATAAATGTTGGAGAGGCTATGGAAAACAAGCACACTGAAGCTCTTGATAGTCCTATTTATGGGCACAACTGTTCTGGAAAGTAATTTGGAGTTTTATACAAAAAGTTATGAAGTCGTGTATGTGTGTGTGTGTGTGTGTGTGTTTGTGTGTGTGTCCTTTGAGCCAGCTATTCCACTGCCAGGCCTATATGTAAAAGAGACTGATAAAAGGGGAAAAGGGGGGAAAGAAGAGAAGGTCCTTTATGTACAAAAATATTCATAGCAGCTCTTTTTATGGAGGCAAAGAACTGGAAACCAAGAGAATGTTAGTTCTCATTCCTTAAGGTGAATAAACAATTCAGACAAAAAATTGAATTAATTTGTAGTAATATTGTGCTATTAAAAATGGGGAAATGGATGATTCCAAAAAGATATGGAAGACTGTTATGAACTGATACAGAATTAAATAAGTAAAACTAGACAAAGAATTTATATTACATCAATTTTATGAAAATGAACAATTTTGTGGACTTTTATGCACTGATGAAAGATGAAATGAGAAGAGCCAGAACCACAATTTATCCAACAAGAGCAGTACAAGAAAGACATGATCAATACAATACAAATGGTCAATACAATGACCATTCATGATTCCAGACAGTTGATGATGATGAATTGTACTTTCAATGTCAGAGAGGTGACTGAAGTAAAATGCAGAACAAAAACATATATTCTGTATATAGCTATTGAGGGAATTTTTTTTTTTGCTTGATGATATGTATTTATCACAATAAATTTGTTTTTATTTTTTCCTATTTGGGTATAGGAGGGAGTGAAAATAATTTCTATTAATTAATACAAAAATACAGAGGTGGGGAGGTGATGAGTGAGATATGTTGCATGCATTTTCAGATGAAGTCACTGTAATGGTTTTGCTTTGATACAAAAGACCTCTCAAAGTGGGAGTAATCTGCAAATATTTTAATGTTAAAAACAAAACTACAATAAAACTAAAAATGAAGACAAAAGGAGAGTTAGAGCCATAAGTTTACAATCAGAAAAGGGAATTTCAGAATTCATGAACATGGAAGCAGTATACTTGTGGGTGATGACAAGACATAGGGTATGATCATCTTCCAAGGTGAAATGGAATAGTAGATCATGGTAAATGTGTAAGTTGAGGAACTGGGAGGTTAGGGTGTTTATCAATGAAGTCCCCTAGTACAAGGGCAGGATTTGGGGAGGAGAGAAAGAGTGAGCTCATTGAAGAAAGGAGAATGTCCTGGACATTGATAGATAATAGTTGCCAGAATCTTGATTGGGTGATAAATATAGACTGAGAGAATTTAAAAAGAGGAGAGGTTACTAAATGATGGAAATAGAAACAAAGACTTGAAGAGGCTATGGGTAGCAAAGAATATTCTAACTGACCCCCTCATGACCAGTGATTTTGAGGATATGAATGAAAGTCAGCACAGCTGGTGCCTGAAAGGACACGTAAGGATGCTGTATCATGAAGATGGAGCCAGGTTTCAGTGGGTACAAAAATGTGGAAGGAGTGAAAAAGAAAAAAGTTTCAAGATGAAGACTAAGTTGTTACCAATGCAACAGGTATTTCACAGAGCACAGGAGATGAATTGGACAGCTTTAGAGTGTGATGTTGAGGGGATTTTTGTTGTTTTTCAGTTGTTTCACTTATGTCTGATTCTTTGTGGACCATTTGGCAAAGATACTGGAGTCAAGTGACTTTCTCAGGGTCACTCAGCTAGTAAATTTCTGAGGTCCAATCTGATCTCAGGAAGGTGAATTCCTGACTTGAGGGCTTAGCTGCTAGGGGCTTTAGGGGGACAGTAACAAGGGATCACTTAGTTTTTGTTACTTGTTTCAGACATGGCCAACACTTTGTGACCTCGTTTTAGATTTTCTTGGCAAATATACTACAGTGGTCTGCTATTTCCTTCTCCAGTTAATTTTATAGAGGAGGAAACTGAGGCACAGAGAGACTTCATGGATTCATGCAGCTTCTCTGGAAAACAAGAAAAGTCACTAAACTAAAGTTACTCATATCTTTTAATTTAGGGAGCCCACTACTGACTACATGTTCCCAAAAGAGCTTAAAGCCAGAAAGAGATACCATAGGTATGAAAATATTCATTGCAGCACCCTTTATGCTAATAAAAAAATGGAAACAAAGTGAGGGCTCATCAAGTGGGGAATGACTGAACAAATTCTGTTATATGAATATTATAATATTATTGCAACACTAAAAGTCTACCAAACTTAAATGAAAGGCAATGAATAGTCAGTTCCAGTGATGGAACACAACGATTTCCCCCTGAAAAGCACTATATTATGAGGTAGCAAGAGGGTAGCCATGAGAAAGGGCCAGGATATTTTGGAAACTCACAAAATGAATGTTCAAACTAAATGGGAGAAACAGTGACTAGTCTAGGTACAGTAGCATTTAGACTGGGACATGCCAGGCTCAGGGACTCTCAGATCCTCACTCAGCATTTAACATGAAATGCCATAGAAAGTCCTAACAGTTCAGCATTTTAAACCTCAAAGATCTAGACCCTGGACTTGGAGATAAATGCAGAAGTCAGGTGATACAGGTCCAGTTCAAGTAGGTTCAACCATCCCACCCAAAAGCATAATAGAACACAACCTCTAGCTCTTGCACAAAGTCTCAATTTAGGAATTAAGGTCAGAGAAGTGAATAAATAAAAAAAAGCACTGATGATTCTACAGAATTACATAATATCTGGAGATTACAAAAAATCCAATTCCCTCTTTCATATGGCCATATTTCAGGGAGGGATGGCACAATTACAAAATCTTTGCATTATGGGAGGCCTCTGAGCAGTTGTTTCCTTCTTTCTGCTTGTGGCCATAAAGTGAGCTCCTCCCCAACAATGGTACCCTTTGTTCTGTCAGGGTCCTTACCCCACCACCACTCCTCTTTTCCTTTTCCTCTCTTTTCTTACTGTTAGGAGACACCTTGTTTTACAGAGTTAAGGCACAACAAGCAATCTGTTCTCTGAGCTTGGCATAATAACAGTCCTTTGCACTCTCCCACTGGATGAACTCTGCAGCACCTAAATCACACAATTGATTCAAACTAGCTCCAGGCGGTCCCTGATTTTGGACAGACCCTCTCAGGAATCACATGCCAATCACAAAACCCTAGTATAAATAGACTTTTTGTCACTACGCTAATTTGCCTCATTATTGCTGTTATACCTCACTACTGCAGTTATACCTCACTGCTTGGTATTTTTATGTGCATGTGTTACCGTTAAAGCCAGAAAGAAAGATACCATAGGTATGAAAATATTCACTGCAGCACCATTTATGCTAATAAAAAAACGGAAACAAAGTGAGTGCTCATCAAGTAGGGAATGGCTGAACAAATTGTGTTATATGAATATTGTCATATTATTGCAACACTAAAAGTCTACCAAATTTAAATGAAAGGCAATGAATAGTCAGTTCCAGTGATGGAACACAATGAAAGTGGAAAGTGGAAAGGAGTTAAGCTTATGGGTACAAGATTAACATAAGAGGAAACAGATTCTTTATGAATCTGTTGTATCAGGGCCTCCCATGAGCCATATTTGGACAATGCATATGGTCATGCATATCTTACAAGGGCAGCTAGTACACCTTCCAGGAAAAAAAAAAGCATCTCTTATTGTTCTCCCCACTGTATGGTGATGCAGCATGCAGTTGCTACCCTTTGTGTGTTTTTACTGTTAACAGTCCTTCTAACCCTTTCTGGGGAAAAAGAGTGCAATGATCACTGGGTGTTATAATGGCAGCAATGTGAAAAACGAAGGAAGGAATCTGTGCTAAGTACTAAATCAGTAACTGTGCTAAACACTTTACAAATATCTCATTTGAACCTTACAGCAACTTTGGGATGTAAACACTATTATTTTTCTAATTTGATAGTTGAAGAAGCTGAGGCAGACAGAGATTAAGTGACTTGTCCAGGGTCACACATGCTGGTAAGCATCTGTTACTATTGTTACTTTCTCCTCAGTTCTTGAAGTGGACCAATGGTTTCAGGAAGGTGATGTCTTGACTTGCAAATGAATTGGATTTAATATTGATTTGAAGACTCCAAGTACAGTGTTCTTTATCGTGAGACCTAGCTTCCTGTGATGAGTATCTAGCAGTATACAAAGGTATTTAATCTAAGTAAGAGCCTAACTCAGTTAGTTCTTTGGAATTTGTCTTTTGTCAATGAGGGCAAAATCTTTTCTTCATCCCTCCAAGTTCAGTCCCCTCAAGCCTATTTGATGATAAACTGAGATCTCAAGTGACCCCCTAGTATGAGGAGAGAGGCCTATCAATAGTAAGGCTAAGGATTAATAAAATAATTTGCCCTGTGAAGTTTGGATTAAGTCAAAGGGCCATCCTTGAAGACATAAAGGGCCACATGTGACCTCAAATCCTCAGGTTCTCTGCGTAAGCAAAGTAAGCAATATTCTATAGTTGGTCTACCTTTTGCCATTGTACATCACAGTGGCTGCTCTCCTGCCACTGAGTAGCCACTGCTGATGGGAACTGATCTACCATCCACTGTATGCTCCATACTCTTCTGGGGCTATCTTCTACCCCAAGAGCTAGGGCAAAATAACCACTACTATTTAGGGCCTAAGCTCTTCTTCCTGATGGTGGTATAGAATTTTTTCGTAGGTCTGAACACTATTTTGCTACCCCTGCCTACCACTGGCAGGCCTGATTGTCTGGCTCTGTCAGAAGTTTCTCCAGGGAACTCACAATGCTATTGTTTCTTGAGTTCAACAGAAGCACTTTGGATACTTCTAGTGATGACTCTGTCCTCCTGTACTTGTGGAAAGACACCAAGCAACACAAAAAGCAGCAAAATTGGAGACTCCTAGTCTCCTAAATATCTTTTCTCTATATAAGCAGTGGCCATTACTCCTGGAGTTGGGGAAATGCTTTTGGGGCTTGAGTTCTGTGTTCTTTATGACCACTAAGTGGAAGAGGGAGAGAGAGAGAGAGAGAGAGAGAGAGAGAGAGAGAGAGAGAGAGAGAGAGAGAGAGAGAGAGAGAGAGACTTTGTTTTGTTTTAATGCTTCTGTTTTAATTTTCCTCCTGTCTTGCAGTTTTCTTAGATAATGAGTTTACTTGCTATTAATTATTTGTAATGGTTTTTTGTGTAACTAACATTAAGTGGAAAGGAGTTAAGCTTATGGGTACAAGATTAACATAAGAGGAAGCAGATTCTTTATGAATCTGTTGTATCAGGGCCTCCCATGAGCTGTATTTGAACTGCCCATAGGGCCATGCATATCTTATAAGGGCAGCTAGTACACCTTCCAGGAAAAAAAAAGCATCTCTTATTGTTCCCCCCACTGTATGGGGATGTAGCACGTAGTTGCTACCCTGTGACCTATCCAGCTCATAAACCCATACTAGCTGCTGTTTTACTCCTATTCAATAGTTTGGGGGAAAGTAGGAAAAGAAAGTAGAAACAAACAACTCCCTTTCCCTTTCTTTTCTCCATTATTATTTGAATGAACTGAAAGCCTAGATATTGCATAGGTCCACATATCTAAAGGTCAGACTTGAATTTTTCTAATAGACCATCCTCAGATAACAGCATTGCCTCAGGGAAGCCTATATTTCTATTTTGAGATGTGAACAGTATGACAGATAGGCTAGTGTTGACATTTCATTTTATTTGGAATATTCCACACTCTTTTTCACTGTGACATATTTGAAAATTTGATGATGTGTTATTAATTGAGCATTTTAACCTTCTCTATCTTAATGTTCTGGCAAAGTTTTGGAAGTGAAATCATAATCTGAAGACAAATCCTATTCAAAGACACATCTCACTTATTTCTTTTCAGTCTCATATTGACAACCTCTGAAAGTCAGTGAAATACAATTAAAGAAAAAATATTACTCAGTGTAGCTATTTCACATCAAAAATAGAAAAGGTCATCAACTAATATGTTCTCTATAAAACATTCATCATCCAGCCTTAAAAAAATAAACATTTTCTTTATATTTTCAGCCATTTGATACATGGTATTAGTATGGAGAAGTCTATGTTGTCTACGTTGGAAGGAACAGTGCAGAACTTGGTGGCTCATATTTGGGTCACAAATTTACCAGACAATGACTAGCTATATGGCCAAGGGTCACAGAATTAGAGATTGAGAGCTAGAAGATAACTTAAAAGACATAAAATAAAACCCTATTGTAGTTTTGAAGGAAGCAAGTTGATTCCTAGAGAGATCAAGTGACATATACAGAGTCACAGTGTTGCTAAGGGGTAGAGCCAGTATTTTGATCTGAGATACTTTGATGCCAAATGCAGCACTTCTCCTTTCATACCATGTTGCTCAGACTCCTCCAAGGAAAAGTACAAAACTCTGAGGGTTTCAATTCCCTTATATGCAAAAAGATGATAATACTTTAATCACATATGTCACAAGATTGCAAGGAAAGGTACTTGTAAGTCTCATGGTATTCTACAAATAAGTTCTGAATAGCTACACTAATTTTGAGAGTTTAATTTTAGAATTGCTTATCAATTTACTACTTATTACTGTCTTTTATAATTCATTTATTATGTATTAAATTTAACCCTGAAATTGTAGAGTTTTTATGGAGCAAACATTTTCTATTAAGAGTTTTCAATAAACAATATATATAACAGGTGTCCTTTATATCATTCCTGAAAGTCTACAAAGTACTTTACCTACATTACGCATTTGGTCTCATAATACGTCTATGAGTTAAATATTTGTATTTTCCCCATTTGAGCAAACAGGCTCAGAGAGGTTAAGTGACTTGCTCAAGTTCTCAAAGCTAGAAAGTGTCTGAGGCATGGGTAAATGACAGATATTTACCAACAAGTCCAGTACTCTATCCACAATATTACTTTGATTCTAAACAATAACCTGATAGTCCATGTTCCTTCTCCCATCTCTTATTTTTTCCTGAGCTCAGTGGAAGGTTTTGCAGAGCCAGATGCCAAGGTGAGGAAAAAGGGGAGAGTGGTATGCATGCCATGAAGCAATGTTTGTTTTGTTTGGTGAAACGAATATGAAGTCAGAAGAGTCAGATTTAAATGAATCTTTTACTCCTTTTTCCTTAGACTATTAGATTATTTCCTTTCCCTGGGCTTTAGTTGCTCATCCATAAAATGACTGGGTTACTCGAATTGATTGATCACTAAGCACCTTTCCAATTCTGCATCCTTAGTGTAATAGGGGTGATCCTGTGGAACATGTCCTTTGGTTCCATGGGGATGAACAAATACATTATCCTTTTATGGGAGGATAAAATCTTTGTGAAAATGATAGAAAATTCTTGATTGGTGCCCATATTTGCCTAGCTTCATGGTTGTTTCAAAGGAGGCTGACCACTGGGCATCAAAGGGAACAGACTTGTGGAGTGACTTTCACACTTGGTAGATTGGAAGACCCATAGTTAAACTTCCTTCCTGTCTTAGGAAGACACACTGCTAGATCTCTCTTAGACTTCAAGGAAGGGGAGGAGGGACTTTTGCTCATTTTTCACTCACACCTAGCAACAATGACAACTACAGCTCAAGGACATAGAAACAAGAAACACATTCATGCTGGGGTGAAACTGGGACTGAACCTCAAGTCAATGCCTCCTCCTATTGCTTTGTGTTTCTATTTCCAAGTTAGGGGAATACATATATGTATGTATGTATGTATGTATATCAATTTTGAAAAAAAATTAAGGTTTGTAGCCCTAACTTTAACCTTGTGAGTTTGAGAAGTTAGGAATTCCTGTGTTGGTTGCTTTCAGGGAGGTTTTTCTTATAATTGTACCACTTCATGAAAGATAAGAAGCACAACCACAAGGGAGATTCTGTAGGTGAAAGGAAAGAAAAACAATGAAGTCATATCTTGGCTGGCCAGGAGATTTAATTCTTGTGAGTTACTTGAATGATACAAATCCAAGGTGAATATGAATTGTCTGTTTTGTATAAGTGTCTTTTCTTTGGAACACTCTGTTAATCCCCTTTGGGGAGAATATACATAAATATGAAGCATACTTAAGCTTTATTATAAAGATTTTCCCTAAACTCGAGGATGGGGCAGCCAATATAGAGAGAATATATGAAAAATCAAATCCCTGTGTTGTGGTTTCATCTTGTGTTGTGGGGGTCATCTTGAAAGAATTCAGACTCAGACCATCTTCAAAGGCATTTATTGTGTGACACTCTCCAGTGGGCTGAGTTCCAAGAGGAACTAGCAGTTTCTGTAAGACAAGATAGCCAATTTTATAGTGTAATGGTGCTGATTACACAACAGAAATTAGAAATATCAAAAAGGCAGGAGAGATTTATCAAGGGAGCATGTAATAGGGAAGGGGTCCCACCCTCCATAGAACTGAGCATATGATTACTCACAATGCATGCAGAAAAATCTATTTTGTGGTGGGGCATATATGTATGATAATGATATTATAATAAACCTCTCTACATCAGTAGTTTACCTGAAGGACAGCTTTTGCTATTACTGTGCAGGTACCTATTTAGGGCAAGTCCTTTCCCTTGTTTTGGGGTTCTCATCCTTCTTGGGCATCCTAGTGGTAATACTTTCTGATTGGCTGAGGATTTTGGCTCTGTCTGAGATTGGATGGATGTGGTTGTGGTTGAGTGCATGGACACACCTGCTGTTTCTGTGAAAAAATATGAGAAATGGGTCTGGAGACGGTGGCTAGCTAGAGGCAGTGGTTGGGATCCCATCACATGGACAGGCTTGCTGTTCTAGTGAGGCAGTCAAGCATGTATAAGGAAATTAGGATATTGAGTGGGGCTGGGGTGGTGGCTAGGTAGGAGCAGTGAGGTCCATGATTGAGTCCAGGGGCCATGATATGGTTAAAGCCATATTGTGTGGTTAAATCAGGACATGTCTGTTCAGTGAGACCCAGAAGGAAATTAGAATGTTGGGGTTGGGGTCAGCTTAATTAAGATTCCATCACCTTTTACTTGAGGACCCCTCACCCCAGGATTGAATCTCTTCAGTGTGAGTCCAGAACAGGAACATCTTGTGGGAGGGGATACCCCTTGTGTTATAGGTAACTAATAGCATCCTATGAAGAATGATCAAAGACTAGCTGTGGAGTGGAGAATGAGGTAGGATAACTCCCTGAAGTAGGTATGGTATTCTGTCTTCAAGGGTACAATTGCGGTGGGGTTACACCCTTTGGTAAATATCTGATTGGAGTGTCTCTGCTGGAACTAGATCTCCAGGGCTAGAAAGAGATCAGAAATAAGAAGTAGGTCTTATAATGCAGGAGGATCAATTGCTGACATAAGAATGAAGAAATAAAAGGCAAATGAGGGCCACATAGGAGATATACTAGGGGTCCAGAAAAATGGTACCCATGAGCTCCAAAGAGAAAGCAGAAATAGTGTGAGTTCAGGCTCTAGCTTGTTCCATGACAGAGGGAGTCCTACAATGACTCAGTTTTTTTTTAAAAAAGAGCTCATGCAAACCTTGTTTCTTTTTAAAGCCAGGTGTCTTAGTTTATGAAGGTTCTTCAGCTGTGGAAAATTTGTGTCACAAGTGTCTCTCACATGGGAAATAGTTGTGTTTCCAAAGCTGAGGACAGAAGTACCCTCTTCATAAATACCCTTCCCATGTATTCCACCAACTGGAAATTCTTTGGTGTCAATAAACTTTTCCGGAAGAATTCAAATACTCATTTGACACATTAAAATCTCTTAGTCTTCATCTCTTCTTTATTCAGACTAATACCCAAATAAGATAAACTTTATTAAAGATGGATATGGATGTTCAGGGGTTTTGAAGAGAGAAAGAAAAAGGAGAAAGGGAGAAGTTATGTATATGGTGATCAGATTGTTTGACTAATAATTGAAAAATATTGTTTGACTGTGAAAGCATATTCCTTTTGAAAAGTGTTGTTAAAAAGCACATTTTCATTATGGATCAAGTGATGTCAAATAAAATAATGCATATGAAGTATTTTTTAAAAACAAAAACCACAATATGAATATTATTTATTATTATTGTTATTTCATCTTCGTCTTTTTAAATGTCCCCTGAAACAGTCCGGGGACAAGTTCCTATTTTGTTATTATTCTATTAAATATAATGTTAACAATCACCTTAATCAAGTTCCTATTTTGCTTTTATTCTATTAAATATAATGTTAACAATCACTTTAATCAAGCACAGGTATCAGAGAAAATCAAAATCAAACTTCCAGAGAAATCAAAAATAAATCAACAGACAGCACTTTCAAACTGCCTGACCATTAGATATAAACACAGTTACCTGAAAAGGAAGCATCAATTTCTGGGTTGTATCAGGATGGGTGGGTTGAGGAGGTAGAGGTAGGTTTCCTTGGAGGCTTCCCAGAGTTTCTCTGGCCAATGAAACACTTCTGGTCAGTAAGCCCCAAAGTAAAACCTCACCCTCCAAGTATTTATATGCTTTTTAGAGTGAGAGGGCATAACCTTCTAATCCAGTGAGAGCCTTAACAGAAAAAAACAAAAGGTACTTGATTCTGTCCTACAAAACAACTTCCCTAATTAAGCTTTCCACAATGGGCAGGCCCATCAATGAGTAGAAAAGATCCTCCACAACCACATGGTTCAATCTGAGGCATTTTTAGTAAAACAAAAACAACAAAAAATCCTAATTTGATTGCTATTACACAAGGATAGTTTGAAATCTATATTGGCCGTATGGAGATATGTCATCTGCCGTTTTACAGAAGATAGTGAGCTTTCGGTATATAATTTTATCCACCTTATTGCAGGTTTCTAGCTATTGTTTAGATCCAATGAGTATACATAGCTTTTTTTTTGTTTACTCTTTTGTTTTTAGAAGTTTGGCTGATGGAAGGAGGAGAGACGTTGGATAGAAAAATTGAGGGAATGACAAGACACAGTGAATGTTTTTCAAGGGTAGGAGGGACTTGGGCATATTTGTCAGACAGAAAGATCAAAAACAAAATCATCTTTAAACTTGCATAACTTATAATCCAAAAGGGCACATGATCACATAAAACTAAATACAATCCAGACTATAGTAAGTACCTAGGAGAGGACTTTGGGAAATGCCATTTTCTTCTCCTCCAGTTTTATTCTCTCTATATTGTAGGGCATCTAGTACCAATACCTGGCAAAAACTAAATATCTCCAACAATCTTTATAAAGTACTTTACAAATCACAGAGGGAAGTATTGACAGGAAGGTTCTAGTATAATTTTCATTTTACAGGTGAGGAAACTGAAGGAGAAGGGAGTTATATGAGTTGCCCAGGATCATGCATCTAGTTTAGTGTCTGAAGTTAAATTTGAATGAACCCAGGTCTTCCTGACTCTAGGTTCAGCACTCAGTTCACTGTGACACCTTTTAATGTCTTGACAGAAATTGTTCACTATATTTGTTCATTCTCTCATGCATGTTAATTCAATTATTCATTCAGTCACCCATTCTTTAATTCATTCTATTTGTATTTATTGAGTTAGGACAATGTGAGAGAAGCTAAATATACAAATATAGTCACATAATTACCAATTCTCACTGATTATTCTGATTTCAGTTAATTTTAGCTTCAAAAGTTCTTAGAGTATGTGAATTTTAAAATGCACAGAGGCTAACTAAAATGGTCTCTTGAAGTTAGTTCTTTACAGTCTAATTTAGTTTTCTTGCATCTTGCTTGAAGCAACTCAGACCAGACTTAGAAAATTATCAATTTGGAGCACACCCTTCAGTGACAAATATATGCTTTAGGTTCATTGTTGTGTAAAGAGCTATTAGTATATCCCTCAGAATCACAGTACTGTAGATAAACTGCTTCAGCATCACATAGTTGACAGCCCGTAAGTCTCAGAAATCACAAAAGCATAGATTCAAATCTTGCCTTCAACTCATACTTGCCATGGGACCTTGTGTATTGTCTAGCTGATACAGCAACTGAGAATATGCCTGTGTAGTTCGGAATCACAAAATATAACAGACTCACCATAAAAAAAGGCAGAAGAAAAATATTCATTCAGACACCAGAAAGCCAAATCTGTCATAGTAACCAAAAAGTCAATAGATGTTATCACACAGGGGACAAAGCCCTTCCCCAGCCTCCCCACCTTGTTCTGGCCTTCCCACAAGCAAACACTCAAGAGCCTAGCTGTGCCTGCTTCCCTGTGTCCTCTCTCTCCCTCTGCCCTAACTGCTCTCAATAACTTCCTCTAAGTTTTGCTCCACCCTTCCTGTTCCACTCATTCAACAAACTCCTCCCTCCATGTGTGACTTAGGCTTCCATGTGATTTAAGCAGGTCACATGGGCTTATTAATAAGTGGGAAAGATCTTTTCATTTAAATTACCATTGCACCTTGGAAAAGACTATCCTTGTTGTTAGAAAGCCTCTGTGATAGGAACAATACCACAAGTTTTCCTATCCCCTGTAATCTTCCAGAAACTGAAAAAGAAGTTGAATAGAAAGCTATTGACTTCTATTGTATGTGGGTTCCTTTAAAAAGAAATATTGAGTTGTACCTACAAAACCTTACTTGTTTGTGTCCCCTCAATTTCCCTCTGCTTTATTCTACATATTTTTCAATGTTTCATTTCAGTAAACTCTTTCCTTTCTTTCGTTTTTTATATACCTATCACTCTCCTTCCCTACCTCCTACTTTAACTCTCTCACAAAAATTAAAAAAAAAAAAATCTCGTAGCAAATAAGTACAGAAAAAACAAATTTGCTCACTGGTCTTCATGGGGTACAGGCTCTGGGGGAACCCCTTAACTCTTCTTGAATCTTCCCACTTGATTTGGCTTTTCGTGCCCAAAGCTGTTACCCTAACCTAGTCTAGCCCTCCATTATCTATTACCTCCTGATTAATTCTGGCTACTTCTCACCCTTAATCCCATTCTCTTGTTTCCTGGAGTATCCAGAGTTCAGCAGGCTTCTAGAGTCATGATTGATTATCACTGCATGTATTGCACTATTTTTGCATTTATCAGAGATCTTAAATTTTTCAAGTTGTTTTCCTCTCCTTATTAATAAGAAGGTAGTGAAAAAGAAGAAATGTCATCAATACTCTAGAATTTGCTGTTGACCCTCATTCCTCTGTCCCCTCCTTTTTTCACCCAGTCCAGACCATGATCACCAGTTTTTATACTTCTTCTTTTTTAGTTTCCTCCTTCGTGATCTGTTCTCTGAGGTGAAAGGCTAGCTTCTCTTTCCCCTGACATAACTCCCCTGCAATGAGGGCCTTCAGGCAGATTCTGGCAGTATGGTTGTGCTGCTGTCTTGGACTGTGTTTTCTCATCCATATTTTTGATAGTTGATGCCACCAGTTCTAGCTGGTACCATTTTAGATATAGTTGCTGGGTATCATGTGGGAAAGCTGGGCTCTTCTGTGAACTTTCACATTGCCATATTAACAGAAAAGTTAGCTTACTCAGTAGGAACTCTATTCTGGGTTAATTGATCTTGCATAGCTTAATAGCTTACTTTCAGGGATTTCTCTCATCCTCCAGAGGAAGAGGAATTTCTTACAAATGCTTATAAAATTCTTTTAAAAAGTAGTCCGTTTGCTTTCTCATGGTCTTTTCATCCTCAACTTTCAATTAATGTTTCCATAACTTTTGTTGACCTCTATCATTTTAAAATTCTTAGATGAAAACAGTCATTTGACAAAGTTGATTTGGCAGTTCTAAAAACTGGTAATTAGAAATTGGTGTGCTTTAAGGTATGAGTAGATAGTGTAATAAATAAACTAGTCTAGTGGAACAAAAGACTATATGACAATGTTATAAAAAGGTCGGGACTTTAGTAGTTCAATTAAATCTGGATGGTATCCTCAGCAAAGCCTCTGAATTGTAATGATTCTGAGAAATTACATTGTTTGACAACCATATCCCATTTGATATGCCATAGCTCATGTATAATGTATATCACTCAAAGACAATACAGTGAGTATTCAATGATACATATGCCTTAAAAGAATACAAGCAATTATGTGGACTAAATAAAAATATTTCCTAAAGAAAAAAAATTGTTAGATGAACTGTTGTTTTTCATCACTTAATTAATTTAAAATTAATATTCTGTTGCATGGAAACACATTCTTCAACCCATATGAAACTATAGATGATGACTTCTTTTAGCCTTATGTCTCCAAAGTCAAACTCCTGTTTGACTCTTTAGACACTTCTATTTATTGCCATAAATTTTCCATAAAGATTAGTGTTGAAATCTCCCACTTAAGATACCTGATGATTAGGTGGCACAGTGAATAAAACTCAGGCTCTGAAATCAAGAAGACCTGAGTTTAAATCCAGTTTCAACTGTATGACCCTGTCTGTCTGTCTGTATGATGACTGTATGACCCTGGGCAAGTCATTTGATCTTTGTTTGCCTCAGTTTCTTCAACTGTAAAATGGAGATAACAGCGTCATCTTCTTTGCAGGGTTGTTGCAAAAATCAAATTAGATTATATTTGTAGAGCACTTAGTACAAAGCCTGGCATATAAATTTTTATTCCTTTCCCTACTTTCTAGGACTGGGATCTTACAGGCATCTGTGTCATTTTTACTTTTAAGTCAACAGCTTCTACTTCTGCATAATTTTAAAAAAAAGAAATTAATATTACCCTTTTTGCCTTGGAATGTACCACAGTAGCTCAAGTTGAAGTCAGACTTAATTATTGTCTTCTATACTATGTATATCAAATGAATAATACGAATTTTTAAATCCAGTGCAGATTCTGAACCATTCAGTATATCCCTGGCCCACTTTTCCTTGCTATGAATAGCCTAGTATGCAAAAGCTTGCAGAAAGGAAACCATTGGTGTTTTAAAACAGGTAGTAAAATTCTGAAGGCTGAACAGGAACTTCTGTTATTTAAGCTTAAGAGAAGCAGGAAATGGCTGAATTTAATGATGTCTTAACTATATGGCCTAAGTTGATAAATTTAATAATCTCAATAAATTAAGACTTCAAAGTATAAACTTCAGGTCAATATCAAACTTGGGATCAATATTTAGGCAAGATATGTGATGAAACAGGTGAACATCGGAATCAGCATTCATTTGTTCATGTCCTTATGAATTGCCCATTATCTATTTTAGAGAGTATTGATGGAGAGAGTACTGGTACTCAGAATGGAAAAAAAGTGTCATTCTAAATTGTAATTCATGAATTCAACCTACATATGTGAATAGAAAACAATTGGGCTGAATGGATATTGGCTTTAGAGTTTGATTGCTTTCATTCTTCCGTGGATATTAATGATAAATGCTGTGGAATTGTCAAAGTTTCATGGGCATATTTCTATTTTAAATACATGAAATTACACACAACAGAAAATTAATAGTTTAGAGTGGAGGGGAATGCCATTGTCCCACTCCCTTCGGCTCATAAGTCAGGAGTTTGGAGTTATTCTGTATTCTCCACTAAAACACTTCTCAAAGATGACACCTTCTCTCATCTGACACTGCTACCACTCTGTTGTGGGTCTTCTTCACCTCTCACCTGGACTATTCAATAGCCTGATGATGGATCTGCCTGCCTCAAGTCTCTTCCCATTTCAATCCATCCTTCACTTAGTCACCAAAGAGATTTTCCTAAAGCATATGTCCGAATATACCAATTCCTTACTTAATTAACTTCAGTGACTTCCTGTAGCATTTACGATCAAATATAAAATGCTCCCAGTCCCATTTCTAGGTATTTTCTCTCTGCTTGGAACAACTGACCTCCCTAACTTCCTGTAAGTCCTGAACAAAGCCCTATCTTCTATAGGACATCTTTCTCCTCCCTTAATTCCTATTCCTTCCATCTATTAATTATTTCCTATTTATCCTCTATATAGGTTTCTTTGTGTATATCTTTTCATGTTGTAGCCCACATTATACTGTAAGTTCTTTGAATGTAGGGACTGTCTTTTGCCTCTTTTTGTATCTCCATTGCCTAACACCATGCCTGACATAGAGTAGATACTATATATGTATGTAGTCTACACACAAACACACACATATGTATGTATATACGCTATTAGCAATACCTTTAGAAGAGAATAAAAAGGTTAAGATTGTGAATTATCTTAGTTTTTATGTATGTAACAATATGCTTTTTGAACATCAGGTTGAAATGCTTTTATTTTGATCATCCTAGTTTGAAAAGGCAGGAGACTAATTCATTGGATAATCAACAGTTCCACCGATGGTTAACTGCAGCTAAATGGTTCACAAATATTTTTCCTGTCTTCTAAATAATTATTGACATAGTAAAACATTTCCTCTATGTTCTCATTTCTAACTTGAGGAAGAAAGAGAAAATTAATACTTTCGCTTTTGGTAAATTTCTGAGCTATCTTTCAGACTCCGAGGTAAAGAGGACTTGTTTTTAGTTTGCAGGCATCTCATGATATATTGTTAGAAGGAATCATTGTCACCTGCTGTTAGTAGGGGACTGTGTATATTTAAATGAATACTTCCCAGTGATATTGCTCAAAAGCTTTGGGCACACATAGAGATGATAATTTAAACTGAACACAGACAAAACTTCCAAATGTCATGTTACATTCAGAGTAGCTAAAAAGACAATGAATGAAAAGGAAAGCCTCTGCTTAACAATTTAATTCTCACATAGCCTATATTAAAAGGGACCTTTTAATAAGGGGAACATCTACAGCAGAGGTAATTTGAATTCCTCCATACTCTCTGCCCCCAGATTTATCAATGTAGTTTTGAGTTGCTGTCACAGATGATGATATCGAGGTGGTAATAAAGTGTTAGCACCTGGTAATCCATTTAAGAAATCTGAAACTTCTTTGTGATTTAAGCAGAATTGGCAAATTGATTGGGCTAAAAATTGGCCTTGTCTCCTGGGATACTGAAGTAACTAGGCCCTGAAGACTGGCTTGGTCTTAGGTTTGGAGAAAAATAGAAGAAAAGGAATAAAATAAAATTCAAGCCCTTTACCACTTGGGTGGAGGAGACAATTTTCTCTCCCTCCCTCCCTTTACTCCTATTTAGCCAGGATATCTAGTAGCAGAACTATATAGCAAAAAGTTGACATGTACTGCTTTGGAGTCAGTTCTAGAGATTTCAAGGCACAGTTGAGGAAGCAGAGACACCCACTCCAGACAGATATAGAGAGGCAGTAACTAAAGGATAGAAATAGCTTTAAGGAACACAACCTAAGGGAACAGAGAGAAGAAAATATAACTGGCTATGGACTCAAGAGAAAGTTAGCAAGGATTTGCAGTTCAGATTGTCACTGGACAAGTCACATATTCTTACATTTATTTTAGTATGATCAAGAAAGCTCACCATATTGAATCCCCAAATCCAAAGAGAAGATTAGTATGTTCCTGAATCTACCTCAAGACTACCCCAAAATAGCCAAAATGTAGAGGGGGTCACCTTTCTAGGGAATCCATCACAAGCCCAAGCAAACAGATAATACTGTTAAAGTAAGGACCAGGGAGAAGAGAAGAGATCCCTCTGGTCCCCTCGTTGGTGAAGCTCCCTGGGTAGACATAGAAGAACATCCCGTGTTCTTATCAGAAAGACCAGACACAGTGAAGACTGCCTGTACTCTGATAGTCTATACCATGGGAAGTGGAAGCTCTTGATGACTGAGGATACTGAGATCAGAAAGAAACAAGGTCTGAGCACCCTGTCCAAGAGTATGGGTGGGAACATAGCTAAGCTCCAGCAAAAAGTCTCAAATCAGGAATGAGGATGGAGTTATGAATAAATAGAAGAAAATGCTAAAAACTATGAATAAATATTACAGATTACAAAGACATACAGGAGAAAATCACAGAAAAGGGAAACTTCACAATGAGTAGGAGCAAAGCTTCAGATAAAAAACTCACAAAATGACTTGATTAAAAGAAGTATAAGAATAACTGTAAAGAAAGGAAATAAGACAAACTGCAACTATGCGTAAAACAGAAACTACAGAAAAAATAATTAGATGGAGAATAAACTGCTTAGACCTGAAGGTCTAAACCAAGTAACATATTTGTGAAAGTCAGAATAAGCTAAACTCTATGACTACAGTAGATAATGGAACATTTAGAGCAAATTCAAAGCTGAAAAAAGAAGAAAAACTAAGTTATCTGCTACCAAAAACATATCACCTTAAAACAAGTCAAGGAGAGAGAATTTATGAGTCATTAAGTTCCCTGCAAACAGGAACAAAAATGAATATTGAAACCTTGATACCAAATATCAGGAAATCATAATTGAAAAGTGCCCAAACTTATTAGAGCCAGAGTTAAAAATGAAAATAGAAAGAACACACTGGTAAGCTTATGGAAAAAAAGAAAAAAGAAAAAATATTCCCAGAAATGTCATAAACAAGATCACATATACCTGAGAAACTGAAATGTGTTGAATGATGATTAAATGCATGCATTAAAACACAGAAAGAACAAACAAATATCCCTTCACAATCCTAATGCCTCCATGGATCACATAGGGAATTATAAAAAAAAAACAAAACAAAACCAGCAGAAGTATTTGGGATTAAGAGAGGAGAAATTCCGTATTTTCTGAATACACTGAAAACTGAATGCACTAGGAAATAAATGAGGAACAAGGGGAGGTCATATGATATATATATATATATACACATATATGTATATATATATATACATATATATATACATATATATGTATATATATAGGTATATGTGTGTATATATATATGTTAAATGAGTGGTTGGTTCAATTTATTATTCTTCAGATGAAAGCAAACAAACAAGCAAACAGAAGTAATACTCAAAATCTCTGAGGAGGAAAACCTATCCTTTAAAAGAAATACACGAAAAATTTATTGTACTTAAATCAACCATAGATAATAGAATATCAATGCTATATATTGACATATATATGTACAGAAACAGCACAGCATCTAAGTACTTAAAGGTAAAGTTAAGGAAATTGTTGGGAGAAATAGAGAGTAAAACTATAACACATGACTTATATTTGCTCCTTGCAAAATCAGATTAATCTAACAAAAAGATACATAATAAAGAAATGAAGAACCTGTATAGAACTTTAGAAAAGTTAGGTATAAGGCATCCTCTCTAGTTTTTGCTGATAGTCACTTGAAAAGGATATACTTGTTTTTCAACTGAGCATTATGTACTTATAAAGATGACGAGGTTAGCTAGGTTATTAAATCCCCAAAAGCAAATGTAGAAAAGAAGAAATATGCAACACAGTATTTACTGATCACAAGACAACAAAAATTATAATAAAGTACCTTTCAAGAAAGGATTTAAATTTAAATGCAAAATAAGTAATTTAATCCTAGAGAATATGTGGATTAATGAACACATTTTCACAATAGAGAATTTTATCAAAGAAAATGATAATGAGACAACATACCAAAAGTTTTGAGGTGCAGCTAAGCAGTCCTGCAAAACAAATTTATATCTTTTGTTTCTTATTTTATTTTTCTCAATTACATATAAAATTTAATATTTATTTTTTTAATGGCAAATTTTTATCTTTAAATACTTTCACAACAAAAGACAGAACAGATCGAAGAATTGGGCATGGAACTAAAAAAAAAATAACTGCGAAATATGTCAGAAAAGTTTAAAAAAATAACAAAAGAGAAATTCTGAAAATCATTTGTTTCTCCATTGCTCTCAGTTTACTGCCTTCTATCTTGTCTCTACACCTTTGCTTATGTTCTGTTCCATGCCTGGAATAGATTGGTTTTGCATCATCTCTCATAATTTTTCTTTTCCTTTGAGGTCTGCCTCCTCCAAAAAGCTTTCACCAATTTGTCTACATGAACATGGTATCTCTCTCCTCACATTTCTCATAATACTTTTCTTTTACTTCTCTTTATGGTTCCTTCCTTCCTTCCTTCCTTCCTTCCTTCCTTCCTTCCTTCCTTCCTTCCTTCCTTCCTTCCTTCCTTCCTTCCTTCCTTCCTTCCTTCCTTCCTTCTTGCCTTCCTGCCTTCTTCCCTTTCTTCCTTTCTTCCTCCCTCCCCCAATACGTCTATACCCACAGATACAGAACAGTTTTCTGACATTTTTTAGACTTAATAGATTGTTAGCTTCCTTTGAATATTTGAGTAAAATTTTCTTTATATTTTTTCATGTTCCTATCACCTAGAACACACAGACTTACAAACAATAACTGATTAGTAGATTTGAATTTTGTTACAAATTAAGTTTCTACATCTGTATTCAGATATTTCTTTAAACTTTCCTTCCCCTTCCTCTTATTTTTAAAAATTCAAAATATGAGATGCAAAAGAAAAATACTTATGTTTATTATTTTAAATTTGATATTGGGTAAGGTGGGGGAGGGTATAATCCCTTAAAGGGAAATTTTCCCTTTTTGAAACTTGAATAACTTTTTGAATGTTCTTAGCATCTTTTATTTTGTACTATAATTTTTTGTCTATGCATTTTATCCTAAAGCATTATGAGCTCCCTAAAAGCAGAGACCATATTTTACTCATCTTCATATTATCACCACTAGTGTCAAGGACAGTACATTGCATGAGTGAGATTTTTTTTAAATTAAACAATGTTCAGCAAGGAGTCATGGTGTAGGAAATAGCAAATTCAGTGTCTGTTCTCTCCTGTCCTCTACTTTCTCCAACCATTCTTTATTTGGAGGAGAGAAGAAACATTAATGATCATTTTAAAAAATGGATGCAATTTTTTTTTGTAATAGAAGTTTCTCTTTGTCATTAATCTTCATGAAAGTCCCAAGAAATAGATATGTCAGATATCATCTCCATTTGGAGATTCAGAAATAGAGGCTCTTTTTGAGGTCAGATAACAAATTTAGTTTTTATTATCAGTTGAACACATACAAATAAAACCATTCTATAGGAGAAAAAGGCTTATGTATATACGGTTCCATCATGATATATGAGAGGGACTTCTGCCTATTTGGATTCTAATAAAGGAAATCAGAAAGTCCACATCTCCCTCAGAGATCCATATACAGTTCACTGACAACTAATGCTTGTCAGTTTCAGTCAAAAGTGTTAATATTGACTGTGCTTATGAAAAGCCGTGGAGGTTTCCCAAAGGCCTCTTACTCTACAGCAATTGTAGCACATTGTGTAATTCTGCTAAGTAAAGAAGCAGAGAGGATCTTTGGAGAGTTGACCTTAAGGGAATGCTCACCTCTCTGGAAAATGCTAGTTAAAATAAACTGGAAGCCTGGGGCCTATTCACATGCTAGTCACAGAAGACCCGGAGAGAAGCAAACTTGGTTGATGTAGACAATCTAATCCTTGGAGGGGAACAAATGAAAAGCCAGGTGAACTGGAACTGGAAGGAGGCAATTTATGAAGAGAATCTCAGTGGTCATTCCTAGATCAGAAAGCATATAAAATCAGCTTGAAATGCCCAGTAATTCAGAACAGTCTTGTCAGTTTGTATGATAGCTGATTTTTTCTTCTTCCCTCTAAATCTTGAGAGACAGGCAATAAAACACAGAGGAAAGAAGGGAATCGCTTGGCAGCATCAGAAAAGCTCCTCTCTGGGGAGATGGTTTTGTCCAATAGTGCCCTTCTTAGAGAATATAGACAATGCCTATGACTGAGATTAATTCCAATATTTTCTTCTCCCATTATATTCCTTCATTTGATGATTTCAAGGATTTAATTACCACCTTTATGCTGATGACTCTCAAATCTACCTGTCTTGACCCAAACTCACTGCTGACCTCCAATCTTGCATCTCCAACTGTCTTTCAGACATCTTGAATTAGATGTGCAGTAGATCTTTTATACTCAAATGTCCAAACCCAAACACGTTATCTTTCCCCTAAATTCTCCCTCCAGCCTACCTTTCCTATTACTGTAGTGGTAACATCATTGTCTCATATTCTTAGACTCCCAACCTAAGACTCACCCTGTATTCCTCACTGTCTCTCACTGGCCCATATACAATCTGTTACCAAGGGCTGTCAATTTCACCTTTGCAACATCTCTCCAGTAATGTCCTACTCTCCTCCGACACTGACACCACCCTAGAAGAGGTTTTCATCACCTCATGCCTACTGGTGGGTCTATCTCTCTCAAGCCTTTCCCCATTCCAACCCACCCTCCATTCAGTCACTAAAGCGATTTTCCTGAAGTGAAGATTTGACCATGTCATCCCCTACCCCTCCCTGCAAATAAACTCCAGTGGTTCCCTATTGTCTCCAGCATCAAGTGACTGTTTGTCATTTGAAGTCCTTCATAACCTAGCCTTACCAATCTTCTTATGCTTTACTGTTGGAAACATACTCTTTGATTCAATGACAATGACCTTCTAGTTGTTGCTGGAGTAAGATACTCCAATTCTTGGCTCCCCACATTTTCTCTGGCTCTCTCTCATGCTTGGAATACTCTTCCTCTTTGCCTACTCATCTTTCTAATTTCCTTTAAGTTCCAACTAAATTTTTTTTCTTTTTACTGGAAGCCTTCCCTAACCCTTCTTAATTCTGTAGTCTTCCCTCTATTAATTCATCCCCAGTTGTCCTGTATAGAGCTTACTCTGTATATATTGTTTGCATGTCATCTTTTCCTTTAGATTGTTAGCTTCTTAAGGACAGGGACTGTCTTGCCTCTTTTTGTATTCTAAGTGCTAAGCAACTGTGCCTGTCACATAGGATATATTTAATAAATGTTAATCAGATTAATTCAATGTAATGCCTTGCTTGGGATTTTGAGACAGGTTCTTGTAGTATGAAGTGCTGTTTATCTTATAGTCTATTTTTGTTCACCCTGTTTTCAAGAACTGGACATACTCTTCTCTGTAGTTTAGAAAAGTAACATGAGACCAACTTTCCTCTCTCTCTCTCTCTCTCTCTCTCTCTCTCTCTCTCTCTCTCTCTCTCTCTCTCTCTCTCTGTCTCCGTCTCTCTCTGTCTCCGTCTCTCTCTGTCTCTGTCTCTCTGTCTCTGTCTCTGTCTCTCTCTGTCTCTGTCTCTCTCTCTCTCTCTCTCTCTGTCTCTGTCTCTCTCTGTCTCCGTCTCTCTCTGTCTCTCTCTGTCTCTGTCTCTCTCTCTCTCTCTTTCTGCCTCTGCCTTTTTTTTTGTATCTGTTTCTGATTATTTCTGTTTGTCAGCACTGTGGAAGGGGATTATTCTGCAATCTTGGCAAGTAACTTATGCCTGTGTTAATTCACAAGAGTGGTTGATGATGTTTTACTAAGGAAACACATGGAAGAGATAAACTTGTCCTTGCATGCTTTCTGGGAGGGTAGTTCATAGATAATGTTTGTGAAACCCCAAACTGCATGTGAAAAGGGAGGGATTTTGGATTCCCTAAGCAGAATAATCCTGGAATCTAGATTTTTAGCCAAAGGAAGAATTCCTGAAAAGCACTAGTTTTTTGAGTTGTCTCATTGGTAACTCCTTATTAAAGAGTACCAAAGTTTGAGAGTTCAGAGTAGACTTTCTAAAGAAAAAGGTAATTTCTTATGAGGATCATTTGTGAGTCCCAGATAGCCAGTCATCTTAAAGTCACAAAAGTTGTCTGTGTCCCCTAAGTCGGGAAGCTATGGGCATGCCCACCTTCATGGTGAGATACCTTCAAACAAAGTTTCATGCCCTGTAATTTCACTGGATTGACTGAAGGAATCCATCAACTTGATCAGGGACTCCTCTGACCAACCACTTCTGCATAATTAATAATATTGAATATTATTGAATATTGAATATAATTAATAATATTGAAATCACTAATGAAGTCAATATATTTGGGAAGCACATTAGAGTTTACTAGGCACATTTACATACATTATATCCAGACACTAAGGAAACTGGAGACTCTGGGAGGGGGGTTAATGAAGTCGGAAGACACGGTTTTAAGTCTTAACTTCACAGCTTACTAATTATGAAACCCAAAAGAACAGTATAAACAACGTTTGCAACAATGTAAATGAGGATGAAATGCAGCAAAACTGAGTTATATACAAGAGAAAGAGTGCATACCAAGTTACTAAAATTAAAATACATTTTTCCTTCTTACCAAACAATGAACTATAAAGTGATGAAGGACATTTGCAAGAAGAGTTTGTGAGTTTGTTTGGTCTGTTGCTATCTCAAAATGCATCAATAACAGAAGAAAAAAATGTTTCACACTCAGAGATCTTTAGTAATCATGTAATCATAGGTCTACTGGTCTAATATTATATAGATCCAATGAGTTACATTTAAGGGCTGTGATGGAATAACCTAAAATGACCACAACAATGATTTTATGTTGAATTGTATGTTCCATGGATATCATAAACTTAACATATCCAAAACTGTACTCCCTATCTCCCCTTCTTTCTTCCCCCCCCAAACTCTCCCTTCTTCCTAACTTCCCTGTTACTCTCTAGGGCACCACTATATTCCTAGGTCACCAGGTGCACAGTTTAGGTGTCACCTTCTATTTCTCCCTCTCTCTCGTTCCCCTTATCCAGTTGTCAGACTCTGTCAATTCTACCTTTGTATCAGTTTTTGGATTCACCCTCTCCTCCCCTCTGGGACTATAACTATCATAATGCAGGCCCTCATCATGTCATGCCTGTGGGGACTATTGCAGTGGCTTGTTGACTGGTTTCCATTTCTCAAGTCTCTTTTAGCACGTCCTTCATTCAGCTGTTAAGCTGATCTTCCCAAAGGCCAGGTTCGAACCAGTCTCATCCTCCCACTCATTAAATCAACTCCAGTGGCTCCTCCAAATCTTCTTTTTGGCTAATAATAAAAACAATAATAACAGCATTCATATAGCACTTACTATGTACAAAACACTACACCAAGTACTTTACAAATATATCTCATTTGACAATCTGTAAGGTAAGTGCTATTATTATCCCTATTTTACAAAGAAGGAAACTGAGACAAACAGAGGTGAAGTCAATTTCTCAGGGTCACACAGCTGGAGTTTATGAGGATAGGTTTGAACTCAGGTCTTCCTGACTCCATGCCTAGCACTCTATCCACTATATCACCTAACTACTCTTTATTACTTGGCCGCTTTTTAGTCTTTTTATACCTTATTCTCCTCCACATTTTCTCCAGTTTAGTGACACTGGCCTCCCTATTGTTTTTTGAAGAGGACACTCCATCTCCCAACTCTGAGCGTTTTCACTGGTTGTCTTCTATGCCTGGAATGCTTTATCTCTTCTTCTCTGCTCCCTAGCTTCTGTGCTTCCTTCAAGTGTCAGCTAGAGTCCCACATTCTGCAAGGGACCTTTTGCAGTCCTCTTTAAACTTAGCACCTTCCCTCTTATACTATTCCCACTTTATCTTGTCTATATCTTTTCTGTACAAAGGTATTTGCATGTTGTCTCCCTCTTGAGACTGAGAGTTTCTTGATCACCAAGAATGCTTTGTTACCTTTTTTTGTAAACACAGACCTTAGCTTTGTATACTGGAAGAACTTAATAAATGTTAGTTAATTGACTGGTTGAGTAATGATCATTGGATTGTGTAATGAGTAATAATCACTGGAAGATAGATGAGCAGTCATTTTAAAGAATATTCTTATTTATGTATAAGTTAGGGCTAGATGCATTCTTGGGCCCTTTCCAATGATGAGATTCTATGATTTTTTTCATTAAGGAGGAAGACGGGTATAGATGGAAAATCCAAAGTTCGCTTAGAAATGCCAATTATTCTTTTTGAGACATTTGTGCAAGGTGAATACTAAGTGGCACCTATCTTCATCGTTTGAGAGGTTTTATTCTTTTGAGAAAGGAGGAGAAAAAATAAGAGATGTAGAAAGTACGGTTAGGGTTGTCTCTCAAGAAGAAATGAAAGGAATCAGTAAAAGACCAAGCATAGAGCCAAGTAGAAGCAGATCTCAGGAAATTTGCATTTGAATACAGACTTGGATTGACTTTTGTGAATAGACTTTATAATTTTATTTTTAATTTAATTTATGAAATAAAATAAATATTTCCATAGCATACCACAATAAAAAGGATGAATGTACATGAAACTACAAATCTACTATGCACAACTTACTGTTTCTTTCAAATGTACCACAAAATTTTCACATAAATTTCTTTTTGTCTCTTTTTTCCTCTCTTCTCCCACCCTAGCAAAGACTATCATTAGACTCAAATAGATGTAAATGTAAATTCTTATGACATTAATTCTTATTCTTGTGATTTTTATTTCTTGCATATTGTTCTGTAATTCTTCAAATGTCTTATAATTACTGATTTGGAGGGTGTGTGTGTGTGAGTGTGTGTGTGTGTGTGTGTGTGTGTGTGTGTGTGTGTGTGTGTGTATTGAAGCTATTGCTCTAAGGCACAGAGGATTCTTTCTGGCCCCAAATCTCCTGGTGGGAGTATTACTCCTTTCCTACCTCCTCCCTTGATGCATGACTTTCTATCTAGTCAATGAACTTGCCTCTGCCAGGGGTAGGATTACTTTCCATTCAAACGCTTGGCAAAGACATAGTAGGAAGGAAAAATACCTGAGAAGCAAATTCACATACCAGCTCCAGTTTACCTCATAGCCCCTACAGAACTCCTAGGCTCATGTTGACATTGGTCTGGATTCAGTTTTTCCCCCTCTACCTTTCAGGAGTTGTAACAACAAATACTATTAAGATATCTTTTTTTTTTTTTTCTCTGCATACCCAATTTTGCCAGAAATGGTCCCTGTAATAATAACATCTATCTTTCTCCTTGTGTGTACTTATTGCAAGGACATATAACCTATAAAGCAATGAAGAACCCCAGTTAGAAACCGGTTTCTAAACAGCTGGCAAAATGGAAAGCACTGCAAATTCTTCATTTTTGTTTTACATTGTATTTGATTTTTTCTCATAATTACAAATCAAGAAAACTTTTAGTATTCATTTTCCCAAGATTTTGAGTTCCAAGCTCCCTCCCTCCTACTCCTCCCCTCTTCTGAAAATGGTAGGCAGTTTGATATAGTTTATGCATATGCTATCCTGTAAAACATATTTCCATATTCATCATCATTTTGGAAGAAGAAACAGATCAAAAGTTAAAAATAAAGAAAAAGAATAAAGTAAGTGAAAAAAATATGCTCAGATTTACATTTAGGTCCACCAGTTCTTTATCTGGATATGGATAACATTTTCCTTTCAGAGTCCTTTGTACTTATCTTAGATCATTGTGTTGTTGAGAAAAGCTGTCATTCATACTTGATCATCACTTGATGTTGCTGATGCTGTGTACAGTGTTTTCAAGGTTCTGCTCATTTCACTTTGCATCAGTTTCTACAAGTGTTTCAGACTTTCCTTTACTCTGTATGTCTCTCTCTGCTTCAAGTGTGTTTTTTGTAAGCAACATGTTGTAGGATACTAGTTTTGATCCACTTTACTATCTGCTTCCATTTTATGGGAGACTTTATCCCGTTCATATTCACCATTATGATTACTACCTGTGTATTTCCCTACATCTTATTTTTCCTCATGTTTTTCCTCTCCTTTTACCCTTTCCCAAATCACCAGTATTCTGTTGATGTCTTCCCTTCTGTCATTCCCCATCACCCCCACTTTTACTTAATTTCCTTCTTTCCTACTTCCCTGTCATGTAAGATAGACTTCTATGTTCACTTGCCTGTGTATATTATTCCCTCTTTGAGCTGATACTGACGAGAGTAAGGTTCAAGGAATTTCCATCCCCCTCCCATCTTTCCCTTCACAGTAACAGGTCTTTCTCACCTCTTTATGTAAAATAATTTACCCTATTCTTCCTCTCCCTTTCTTTGGTACCCATTTTACGCCCTTCTTTCATCTTTATTTTTTTTATGTCATTCTCTTAAATATACCTCATACCTATACATTCTGTCTATGTTTATTCCTTCTATGTGTATTGTTTTTAAGAATTGTATTTAATTTTTAAGAATTACAAGTATCATGTTCTCATGTAAGGATGTAATCTATTTAGCTGTACTGAATCCCTTATATTTTCTTTGCTCCTTTTTTATCTGTTTGTGTTTGTCTTGGGTCTTGATATTGGAGATCAAATTTTTGGTTTCTGGTAGTCTCCTTATGAAGGCTTGAAATCCTTCTATTACATTGAATGATATTTTTCCCCCTTGATGTATTGTGCCTAATTTTACTAGGTAAGTGATTTTTGGTTGCAGTCCTAGCTCCTTTACCCTTCAAAATACCATGTTGCATGATCTCCAATCCTTCATTGTTGTAGCTAACAAATCCTGTGTGATCCTGACTGTTACTCACTGATTTTTGAGTTGTTTCTTTCTGGCCACTTACAGTCTTTTTTCCTTGACCTGATAGTTCTGAAATTTGGTTATAATGTTCCTTGGGCTTTTATTTTGAGATGTCTTTCCTGAGGTGATGAGTGCATTCTTTTAATGCTTATTCTACCTCCTTCTGGTTTCAGGATCTCAGGGCGGTTTTCCTTGATAATTTCGTGAAAGATGCTGTCCGGGTCCTTCTTTTGATTGTGGCTTTTAGGTAGTCCAATGATTTTGATGTTGTTTCCTTCTGGATCTGTTTTCCAGGACAGTTGCTTTTCTTATGAAGTATTTTACATTTTATTCCATTTTTTATTCTTTTGAATTTGTTTCATTGATTCGTGATGTCTCATAGAGTCCTTAGCTTCCACTTGCCAAGTTCTAATTTTTAAGGTGTTTTCCACAATTACCCCTTGTAATTCCTTTTCCATTTGGCAATTGTACTTTTTAAGGAGTTGTTTTCTTCAGTAGATTTCTGTTTCTCCTTTTCCATCTGGCCAATTCTATTTGTTAAACAGTTTTCCAAATTTTGAATCTTTTTTCATAATTCTCTCGCATCAGTCTCATTTCTTCTACCCATTTTCCTCCTACTTCTCATATGATTTTTAAACTCCTTTTTGAGCTCTTCCATGAGTTTTTTCTGGGCTTGAGATATCTTCTCCATTTACTTGGGGTTTTTTCAATAGACGTTTTGATACTGTTGTCCTCTTCTGAGTTTGTATTTTGGTCTTCCCTCTCATCACAATAATTTTGTATCATCAGATTGTTTTTTTTTTGTTTTTGTTGTTGTTGTTTTCTGCTCATTCTCCCTCTGCTTTTTGGCTTTTTTCCCTTTCTTTTTAGTTTGAGCTCTGTTCTCAAGGTGCAAGGGGCACTGCCTCTGGCTTCTTGTGCTACTGGCTATAGGCCCTGGCTGTTCACCTGGTACTGTGCTGATCTTTCCCTGAGGGCCACAAATGCCGAATGATGCTGAGTTGTGGAGGTGGGTTAAGGTTTTACTGGGACTGGTGGAGGCTATAGGGATCTGGCAGCTTACCTTGTGCTGAACTGGGGTTCTAGTGGTGGTTTCTGGTGTGTGCTGAGGCCCAGTGGGGTTTTTCTGTGCTCTCCAGTGATACAATGAAGCACATGGAGATCTGGCCCTTGATAGGCACCCACCAATCTGGAGCTGTGGTGAAGTGCTTGTTTTTTCTGGGAGCTGGAATCAGATGGTTTCCCTAACTATGCTAAGATATCCAGAAGTTCTGGTGTTGACATTTGACCTCTCCAGCACGTTGGGGTTCAGGATCTTCTGCTATTGTACTGAGGTGGGGTTTGACTCTGGCTCACTGGAACATTTCCTGTCCTGAAATACACTCCTCTTTTACCTGAGTGAGATAGAACTTTCGAGTTGTTTTGGCTTAAAGACCTCTCCACTTCAGCTATCTACGGTCTCTACTAATCCAGGATTTGTTCTGGGGCATTATTTTATGGTTGGTTGGTCATTGGGAGGTGAATATGGGAAAAGTACAGTGATTTACTGCTTGGTCTTTCATTAGGGCTCCTGGCAGTCATCACAAATTCTTCTTCTTCTTCTTCTTCTTCTTCTTCTTCTTCTTCTTCTTCTTCGTCTTCTTCTTCTTCTTCTTTTTTTTTATCATTTTTAAAATTTAATCTTATTTTTTTAAAGATACTACCAGAATTAAGGTTGATTTGTTTATTTTTAGTTTTTAGCATTCATTTCTACAAAATTTTGAGTTCCAAATTTTCTCTCCCACACCAAAACGCTGTGCATTTTGATTACCACTTCCCCCAATCTGCTCTCTCTTCTATCACATCCCTCCCTTCCATTATCCCCATCTTCTCTCTTTTTGGTAGGGCAAGATAGATTTCTATACCCCATTACCTGTATTTCTTATTTCCTAGTAGCATGCGAAAACAATTTTCAACATTAGTTCCTAAAACTGTGAGTTCCAACTTCTCTCCCTCCCTCCCTCCCCATCCATTCCCACTGAGAAGTAATTCAACATAGGCTATATATGTGTCGTTTTGCAAAAGACTTCTATGATAGTCATATTGTGTGAGACTAACTATATTTCCCTCCATCCTATCTTGTCCCTCATTTATTCTATTCTCTCTTTTGACTGTGTCCCTCCCCAAAAGTGTTTGCTTCTAATTGGTCCCTCTTCCCATTTTTCCTCCTTTCTGTCATCCCCTCACCCCACTTATCCCCTTAAAATCCATATTACACTACTTTCTTGTAGTGTAATATGGATTTTCATACCAAATTGAGTGTGCACATTGTTCCCTCCTTAAGCCAAATGTGATGAGAGTAAGTTTCACTTTTTCTCTCTCACCTTCCCCCTCTTCCCCCTCCACTGAAAAATTTCTTGCCTCTTTTATAAGGATAACTTGCCCCACTCCATTTCTTCCTTTCTCCTCCCATTATATTCTTTCTCACCCCTTAATTTTATTTCGTTAGATATTACCCCGTCCTATTCATTTCATCCCGTGCTCTTTGTCTACACACACACACACACACACACACACACACACACAGAGAAATGTGCGTCTGTACATATGTGTGTTTGTGTGTGTGTGTGTGTGTGTGTGTGTATGTATAATCCATCTACCTACCCAAATACTGGTAAAAGTTTCAAGAATAACAAATATTTTCTTTCCATACAGGAATGTAAACAGTTCAACTTTAGTAAGTCTGTTATTTCTCTTTCCTGTTTACCTTTTCATGCTTCTCTTGATTCTTGTGTTTGAAAGTCAGATTTTCTATTCAGCTCTGGTCCTTTCATCAAGAATGCTTGAAAATCCCCTATTTCATTGAATGACCATTTTTTTTGCCTGAAATATTATATTCTGTTTTGCTGGATAGGTGATTCTTGGTTTTAATCCTAGTTCCTTTGACTTCTCGAATGCCGTATTCCAAGCCCTTCAATCTCTTAATGTAGACATTGATAGATCTTGTTTTATCCTGATTGCATGTCTACAATACTTGAATTTTTTCTTTCTAGCTGTTTGCAATATTTTCTCCTTGACCTGGGAACTCTGGAATTTGGCTACTTTATTCCTAGGAATTTCTCTGTTTGGATCTATCTTTCAATATTTATTTTGCCATCTGATTGTAGAATATCAGGACAGTTTTCCTTGATAATTTCATGAAAGATGATGTCTAGGCTCTTTTTTTTGATCATGGCTTTCAAGTAGTCCCATAATTTTAAAATTGTATTTCCCAGAATTTTTTTCCAGGTCAGTTGTTTTTCCAATGTGATATTTCACATTTACTTCTATTTTTTTCATTCTTTTGGTTTTGTTTTGTAATTTCTTGGTTTCTCATCAAATCATTAGCTTTCATCTCTTCCATTCTAATTTTTAAAGAACTATTTTCTTCAATGAGCTTTTGAACCTCTTTTTCCATTTGACTAGTTCTGCTTTTTAGGGCATTCTTCTCCTCATGGGCCTTTTGGACTCTTTTGCTAATTGAGTTAGCCTATTTTTAAAGGTGTTATTTTCTTCAGCATTTTTTGGGGTCTCCTTTAGCAAACTGTTGCCTCACTTTTCATGATTTTCTTGCGTCTCTCTCATTTCTCTTCCCAATTTATCCTCCACCTCCTATTATCTGATTTTCAAAATCATTTTTCAGGTCTTCTATGGAGATTGCTGAATGTTTATTTGGAAGGTTTTGGAAGCCTTGACTTCCTCTGATGGTATGCTTGTTCTTCATCATCTGAAAGGATGGAAAAGAATGCCTGTTCACCAAGAAAGTAACCTTCTGTTGTCTTATTGGGGCATTTTCCTGGCAAGTTATTTGACTTCCTTTGTCAAGATACTGGGGATTCCACCGCTGAATCCTGATCTTGTCATTTGGCCAAGGCTGGTCTGTGCCCCAAGGGCTACATGGTACTCTGAGCCTGGTGCAATTCCTTTCCACCTTCCAGGCTATCTTGGGCTCCAAATCTCTTTCATTCTGTCATTTTGTGGCTTCTGGTGCTCTAGCATTTGTTTATGGTCATTTTTTTACAGGTATTTTATAGGCTATGGATAGAGAGCTAAATTAGGTGCATCTTTCTACTCTGCTGTATTGGCTCCACCCCCACAGTCATTACAAATTCTTGAAAAGAATAACAAAAAAAAACAAAACAACAGTTCAGAAGGCAGTCTCATCTCTCCTACAAGTGAATGACATGGTGTATGGGCAGCAGAGGCTACAAGAAAGGAGTTATTTCTGTCCCTGGAATCCTGCATCTGTTCTATCTGATTTCTTTTCTTCCTGGGTATCACAGTCCTTGTAGTGGTGTCAGAGCATTCCCTTCTCCTTGCTTCTGGCCCGGCACTTCTGTCATTCTCAATAGAAGTTGCTGTTTTGTTTTTGTTTTTGTTTTTTTACAGCAGAGGAGCCAAATCACATTCTCAGTAATGGTATCTGCTCTTGCCTGCCATGATGGCTATTGTTGCTGTTGCTTCAGCTGCTGTGGCCCCTAGACCCCTGGCATTTGAAGCACCAGTTCACATCCTGCCACTGACAGCCCCCACTCAAAGCTCAGGTCCTTAGAACAATGCCTCTGCTATCCACTTGGATCCAAGGAAGCTCATACCAATTCATGTAGTCACTTCTTGCAAGACTTATGCTCTTAGAGGATAACTTTTCAGACAGTGTAGCATCTATTAAGTCACTGTGTCATGGCATGCTGGGGATTTTTGTCCTGACTAGTAGACATGCATGTCCCAGATCCACTACACCAGGTAGAAAACATTTAGAAAATGACAATGTCCTTTCTTGGGTGTAGAAGGAATGGGATTGAGAACCTGCATCTTATTATGAAGAACGAGTATGAGAAGAATTCAAATAGTGGAAGAGTAGATAGTAATGGAGGGAAGGGGAAGCAGAGCTTTGGGTGGGGCAAATTTCATATGTATGTATGTATGTATTTACACATAGACACACATGTGTGTGTATATGTACATTCATATATGTGTACATGGCACACAAATGCACACAAACATATATTTGCAGAGACTCTTGTCTGTATAAACTATTTGAATAAAAATGCATCACATAATTAATGGAGCCATGTGAGAAATGCAGACTGATGAAAATTTAGAAAAATGGGTAATGAAAATGTTCTTACATATCTATTTACTCTCTACTCAGTGCATTTGAAGATTGTAGTGTTTAGCTGTCATCTCTTCCTGCTCAGTTGTAAGTACCATCTCTTTGTATCCTGTATTGTCACATGAGTCATTCCTGGCTAATTTCGTATAACCCACCATGAAAATAAGGTAGCAGTACTATTATTATTAAAAATTCTTTTCATAATTACCAATGTGATTTGAAACACTGAACTGTTTAGAGTCAAAATGACTATCTAAATGTAGACTACTATTGTAGTTCATGTGATCACTAGTGTTCAGCTTCTAAGACCACTAAAGATTGAAGACTGAATCCCGCTACCCTTCCTTACAGGATATTCACAATATTATTTGTCACATATTCCAGGAATGTTTTATAACTTGAAGGCTCACCTTCCTCCTACTGTATCTACTCTGCCTCAACACAGGACAAATATCCATACCTCTATTTTCAGAAAGTGTTTAGAACACCATTTGATAGCTAATAACCCCAAATTAGAATACGTTGAACTGTTAGTATCACTCCCCAATAATCTGCATTCCAAGAAAATCTTAAAATGTTGCTTTTTTCCCCCAATGGCATTTGTGAAAGAATAAAAGAGTGAATAAAATTTTATAGTATATCACAAATTTGCATCAGTGTGTTTCATGTGAAAAGATGATATATTTTATGAAATAGATAGTATCAAAGAAATATTTTATTATACTAAAGTTTAAATTTTTATTTTTAATTTAACTGTATATTTACGTTCATTTAATAAACTGGAAGATGGAATGTCTTTTTTTCATAGTGTCCTCCTTTTAAAACTTCAGATTCAATTATCTTTTAAAAATTAACATAATAATCACTTTGTTAAATACAGAAAATACAGAAAATACAGAAAACTTATCATTTAAGAAAATAAAAACAACTATAATTTACATTTCAGTTAAAGCAGCCAGGTGGCCCAGTGAATGGAATATTGGATTTGAAATAAGGAAGACTTAAATTGAGTTCTAGTCTTACCTCAGATACCTCTTAGTTTTGTGACAGTGGGCAAGTCATTTAAACTATTTGCCTCAGTTTCTTCAATTTCAAAATAGAGATTATAATAAAACTCTATAGTTGTGAAGATCAAATGAGATATGTTTAGCATAATACCTGGCTTAAGAAATGGTTGTTTTCTTATCTTCATTTTGGATACAAATTTATGATAATATTTACATGTTAAAAATTATACTGTAGTTTTTTTTGCACTAATATTTGCACAGTAGTTTAAACACACACAGAAAGAGAAGTATAAAATTTTAAAAAGTGTGCTGCTCTATGCAAAAATTTTTCAGCCTCTAAGCTAATACTTAACAGAAGATTTCATTCCATATAATGTAATGACAAGTATTCATTCAAACTTTGGTGGTAACCCTCAAATTGCACCTTTTTTTACATGGGGAAAATTTTTAATGTTATAGTTATTATAGCTAGTCATAATAATAATGATTCTAATCGTCTAATAAATTTGAAGAACAATGGTTTATTTTATGAATAATAAAGAACTTAGAATTTTTAAGAATTCAGAATTCTTAAGTATTCAATATGGGACACATTAGAAATTCTGAGAGGTGAATACAAGAAGTTAATTTTTTTTAGAACATAGAGAACATACTACTAATCTCTATATTTAAAAATTCACATGCTCAGAACTGCAAAAATAAGGTTCATTTGTGTTATAAACTTGAAATATACCCGAGATGTCAAACAAAAAAAAATTCTTTAAATTAGGCAAAGATATTTTGGCATTTCAGGTTAGGAAGTCACAAAAATATTGTCAGTCTTGTTCACAAAGCAAGCTTTCAGTTATAACTAACTGGTAGGAAAGCATCAGCAATTTAATGACAAAGTATTTCTTTTGGAATCTCCTATCAAATTTCTAATAATGACCTCAGAGTCTAGTTCCCAGCCTTGTTCTAGGAAAAGGTCTCCTTCTGGCTCCCATTACACCTTCATACTGCAAACACTAAACATCTGACAATGTAAGAATGGCCACAGCCACAGGTGTTTATGAAAAATAGTATCAAATCTATTAATAAAAATATTAATAATAATTTTTAGAAATATAATTCAGAATGAGGCCAGGGCAGCACAGGGTCTTTTGGATCATTTTTCTCAGCACAACTCCTGCTACCTCTGATAAAAATACATTCATACACCTACCAGTTTTTTCATCTAGAAGTCATGGTCTAAAAGGGAGAAGTTTAGAGATGGCAAACATTGACTGTCTCCACTGCAACCACATCTCCCTTCTTTTCTCCTAATTCTCTTTGAGTGTTCCAAGACTCCCTCATTGCTTGGTCTGAGGGTTGATTTTTTTTTTTATATGCCTTCAGTTTCCTCTCTTCCCATACTGGGAAGAATTATAAATCTCAGTGGGGTTTGTGGCAAACCAACCCCTTGTTTGGATTTGTTGCACTCTTATGAAGTAATATTTTGCTAATGATGCTTAAAGTTCTTACGCACACATAGTTTTGCTCATATTAGTGTGCATTTATGTTATTATAAAATTTATTGTCCATGACAATCTATTCAATCAATGGCATACTTTGTATTATCAAGTGACTCCTGAAATTCAGCAGAGTGATAAATCTATAAGCACTTAAGTATTTTGATAAAAAATATAAGGCAAATGGGATATATTAAGAGAATGTAGAACATTTTCTGGGATTTTGTAATATGGAGATCTGGGCCCATCAGAATCCATACATAGTCTGTTGAATTCAGGGAAGTTGTTTGGCTTAATTTAGTTATATTCAGATATTCTTATATTTCATGCAAATAAGGTAATATTTTTGTGGTTTTACTGGTCATTCATAATTAAATTTTTATTCTATATTTTTCATTTTTATCTTATTTTTTACTTAGGATGAGTATGGTCCTTCAAAAGGTTGGGCCCCCCTAAGATGAGGGACCCAGCACAGAAAATCTGTGTTCTCAGATCTGGTCAGAGATATTTGTCAAGGCATGTGCATATGATCAATAAATCTGTCAGCAATGATAAACTTGAGGGGTAAGGGACGGATGACAGGGATTTCTTTAAAACAGTAGTTCATGTGAAAAATATCAAGGGTAATGCTTATGGGAATACAGAGAAGGAGATGGATGTATAATTTGGGAGGAAAATTTAGCAAAAACTGATTAAATATACCTTTGGGAAGAAAATAAGAGCAATTTGACCCTGATTTATTGGGAAAGTAGGAGCATCATAAACAGAAGTAAGGAAGGTAGGAGGAAGAGCTGTTTTAAGGATAAGATGATGATTTCGATTTTAGGCGCTCTGAGTTTTAGGTAATAGAATGACTGTGTGGTCTAGAATACAAATTAATAATAAAATAAAGTTGATATGTTACAAAGGATATGTGAATTGATCAATGCAGATATTTCCTCTCTTTACAAGCATAGATGGCGTCACCTCCATACCTCATCTTGTTAAATTCTTATCCAGGTCTTTTTCTTTCCATAAATCTTCTTTGAACAATCTGCTCAATGCCCAGAAGGAAATCCTCTGAGTCTTATAATACTTCATAGAAAAGAGTAAATCACTCAGGTTGTCAATCTGATATTCCTTTCTCTCACTGAGGAACTGATCCACAACTTTTTCTAGTTATACCTAATGATATTTTTTATGGCATGGAATATTGATTATTCTTCCTCCCTGGCCACCTTCTCCCACCTCACTTTGTATAGCATGGGGAGGTAAGAAAACAAACAGAAACTGCAAAAAATAGCTAACTTAGAGCCTGAAAGTTTGTGTATAGATCAGAAGATTTTTTAAATTTTTGCACTTTTTTGTACTTGTGTGTGTGTGTGTGTGTGTGTGTTTAAACTATTTGCCTTTGCACAGGCTACCACTCATACTAAATACCTTCTCTGAATATGCCAATGATACTATGTGACCCACAGCATTGACAGATCTCTCTAAAACAAGTATTTGTTCATTTGATAGCTTCAGACTAGATTCCTCTCACTGACTGAATACTTTCATCAATTGCTTGTCTTGTTATATTCCCAAGAGCTCTTAAGATAATGAGGTCAGCAAAGTATCCTAAATACTTCCAGGGAATTCATATCTTTTCCTACATTCTCCATCAACATTTGGAAAGTGCCAGAAGTTTCTGAGATTCCTTGGGACATATATTAAAACTGGTAATATGAATATGATAATATTCCTTGCCTAAATCCAACATTGAGAAACACAGATTGCTAACACAAAGTGGAGGGTACTTTAAACTCTCAGTAAAGTGTATGGGTCTATTTTAGATATCTTGTTTTATGTCTAGTGATTTACATAATTTCATGTTTTACCATTATTCTACACCATTATAGGAGAGAATTGATACATCTTGTCATCACAGAGACATATTGTCCCATCTTCCTTTTTACACCATCAGTTTCCTCATGAACTTCAAATTTATGCTAATGTCCCCAAGATATAGGTAATCTTTATCTGTCAAGCCCTAGTCCTTTCATCTGTTGCAACGTTATTATTCTTGGTTATCTCTCATAGAATATGATATTCACTTGCAATCCGCTGGATCATAGGCCATGGAATATAACGGTCACATGCAATCCCACTGTACAGAACTGTGAATTCCACACTCTTTACTTCTATCACCTCTTAAAATTTTTTAAAATTTATTTTATTTTCACTTCACAGAATAAGGCATGTATTTGCATAAAAAGAGGATTGTGCATGAAACTTAAAATCTACCACGTACAACTTGCTATTCCAAATTTACAATGAAGTTATATAAATTTCTTTTTTCCTCCCCTTTCCTCTCTCTACCCAAGGAATAATTACTATTAGACAAAAATAGCATGTAAAGATATGTAACATTATCTGTACATACTTCTATTTATCAATTCTTTCTCTGGACACAGATAGCATCTTCCTTCATAGGTTCTTTATCTTTAGCTTGTGTATTCATAGTAGTCAAAAGACAACACAATATAATAGCCAATCAAAGTCATTCTTTTTAAAATTTATTTGTTTTTAGTTTTCAAAAGACACTTAAGATTTTGAGTTCCAATTTTTCTTCCCATCTCTCCCCTCTGCCCACCCCAAGACATCATGTATTCTGATTACCCCTTTTCCCAAACTACCTTCCCTTCTATCTTACCTCTCCCTTCTCTAATCCCCTTCCCCTCTATTTTCTTATAGGGCAAGATAGATTTCTATACCCCATTGCCTATATGTTTTATTCCCAAGTTGCATGTAAAAACAGTTTTTAATATTTATTTTTAAAACTTTGAGTTCCAGCTTCTCTTCCTTCCTCCCTACCCACCCATGTCCACTGAGAAGGCAAGCAATTTGATATGGGTTATACATGTGTAATCATGAAAAACACTTCAATAACAATCATGATGTGAAAGATTATATTTCCCTCCATCCCATCCTGCCCCCCATTTATTCTATTGTCTCTTTTGACCTTGTCCCTCTTCAAAAGTGTTTACTTCTAATTACTCTCTCTTCTCATTTGCCTTCCATTCTATCATCCCCACCCCCACTTATCCCATGGCCCCTATTATCCTGTAGTGTAAGATAGATTTTCATTCTAAATTAAGTGTGTATCTTATTCCCTCCTTAAGCCAAATCCTATGAGAGTAAAATTCGCTCTTTGCATGTCACTTCCTCCCTCTTCCCCTCCATTGAAAAATTTTTTTCTTGCCTCTTTGATGTAAGAGGTAAATTATCTCAGTCTATTTCTCCCTTTCTCCTTCTCCCAATATATTCCTCTCTCACTTGTTAATTTTATTTTTTATATATCATCTCCTTCATATTCAACTCACCTTATGTGTTCTGTCTATGTGTATAGAATTCCTCCAACTACCTTAATAATGAGAAAAGTCTCAAGACTTACAAACATTATCTTCTCGTGTAGGAATGTAAACAGTTCAACTTAAGTAAGTCCCTTATGATTTCTCTTTGTTGTTTACCTTTTCATGCTTCTCTTGATTCTTGTGTTTGAAAGTCAAATTTTCTTTTCAGTTCTGGTCTTTTCTTCAATAATGCTTGGAAGGGGGAAGAGCCTTCATGGGTAGAAAGACACACATGTGCTAGCTCCTAATCCACAGCCCATAAAATATTTGTAAAGAAGAACTCCCAACAAATTCTGGAGCAGTAGAAGCCACACAACAATGGAGTGGAGGAGATTTCTGTTCCAGAGAGACCTGAAAAACCAACACCAAAGGTCTGTCATGCACCAGACCCAGAGCAGAGCCCAGCACTGCCTTGGCCTAGTGGCACCGAGAAGAGCAGATCCGAGCAGGCTTCAGGGGCAGAATCTCCAGCAGCAGCACAGGTCCCTCCACCCACAGATGCCAAAGGTCAGTGAGAGGGTCTTTTCAGCTTGTCAAGAGGGGAGCAGGGTGTCTCCATAACTCAGGCCCCTTCTGGAGGCCACAGAAGAGACAGCAGCGGACAAGGGCTCCCAAAGCAGTCAGGAGCTGGGATCCATTGTCGAAGGTCTCCACAAAAACCCCCTGAGGGAACTGAGCCCTGTGTGGCGGCCCTGGCCCCACCTGAGCACCTGAACTTAATCTCACACTAAATAGCAGCCCTGCCCCCACCGAAAGCCCTGAGGCTGGGAAGCAGCATTTGAATCTCAGCCCCCAAGCACTCACTGGGCTGATCTGGAGGCAAGGTTGGTGTGGAGAGGAAACTCAGAAGTCAAATAACTGGCTAGGAAAATGCCCAGAAAAGAGGGGAAAAAATAAGACCACAGAAGGTTACTTTCTTGGGGAACAGGTGTCTCCCCCCATCCCTTCAGATGAGGAAGAACAAAGCATACTGCCAGAGGAAGTTAAGGGCCCTCCCTCCAAAGGGGACTTAAACTTGGCTCAGAAAATAGAAGACCTTAAATAACAAATTAGCAACTTACTAAAGGAGAACCAAAAAAACGCTGAGGAAAATAGCAGCTTTAAAAAGAGGCTAACTCAATTGGAAAAAGAGGTCCAAAAAGCCAACGAGGAGAAGAAGGTTTTAAAAAGCAGAATTAGCCAAATGGAGGAGAAGGTTCAAAAGCTCACTGAACAAAATAATTCGTTGAAAGAGAGAACTGAGCCCAGGGAAAAGAATGACTATGAGTTAAACCAAGAAGTTAGTAAACAAAAGCAAAAATTTTAAAAAATAAAAGATGATGTGAAAGAACTCATTGGAAAAATAGCTGACCTGAAAAATAGATCTAGGAGAAATAATTTAAAAATTATTGGGCTACCTGAAAGCCATGATCAAAAGAAGAACCCAGACACTATCTTCCATGAAATTATCAAGGAAAACTGCCCTGATGTTATAGAATCAGAGGGCAAAATGGATATTGAAAATATTCATGTCACCCCCTGAAAGAAACCCAAACAGAGAAACTCCTAGGAATATTGTGGCCAAATTTCAGAGTTCCCAGATCAAGGAGAAAATGCTGCAAGGAGATAGAAAGAAACAATTTGAGTACTGTGGAAATGCAATCAGGTTAACACAGGATCTGGCAGCTTCAACATTAAGGGATCAAAGGGCTTGGAGTAGGATATTTCAGAAGTCAAAGGAACTGGGATTGAAGCCAAGAATCACCTAGCCAGCATATCTGAATATAATACTCCAAGGAAAAAATGGACATTCAGTGATAGAGACAAATTTGAAGATTTCATGTTGAGGAAAAGACCAGATCTGTGTTTAGAATTTTGACTTCCCAAGACAAGAATCAAGAGAAGCATGGAAATGTAAAGAGGGAAAAGGAAAAGAAAAATCGTAAAAGACTCTCTAAAGCTGAACTGTTTATATTATTACATGGAAAGAAAATATTTTTAACTCTTGAATCTTTTCTCAGTATTTGGGTAGTTGGAGAGATTGTACACACACAGTCACACGCATACACACAGATAGATAGAGAGTACAGGGCGTGTTATATCAGAAGAGATGATATCCACATACACACACACAAAAAAAAAATAAAATAAAAATTAAGGGGTGAGAAAGGGAGTAAGGAACAGGACAGGCTATAACCCATAAAAGAGATAAAAATCTTATTCAATAGAGGAGATAAGGGAGAAGGGGAGGGGGGGAATAAAGCTACTCTCCCTACATGTGGCTGAAGGAAGGAATAACATGCTCACTAAATTTGATATGAAAATTTATATCACACCACAGGAAAGTAGGAGAGGAGGCAACAAGTGGAGGGAAGGGAATGTTAGAAGGGAGGACAAATGGGGGAGAAGGGAGTCACTAGAAATAAACACTTTTGAGAAGAGACAAGGTCAATTGTAGGGGGGGGGAAATAAGGGGGATAGGGTACGTCAGAGGACAACATAATTAGTATTACACAACATGATTTCTATGGAAGTCTTTTGCAAAACAACACGTTTTTAGTCTGTATTGAATTGCTTCCCTTCTTAGTGGGGTTGGGGAGGGGTGAGGGAGAGAAGTTGGAATTCAAAGTACTAGAAACGAATGTTGAGAATTTTTACTGCATATAATCGTGAAATAAGAATTACAGGGATAGGGGTATGGAAATCTATCTTGCCCTGCAAGAAAAGAAGGAAGATGGGGATAGGAGAGGGGTGGGGTGTGATGGAGGGGAAGGTACATTGAGGGAAGGAGCAATCAGAATGTAAGGTATTAGGAAGTGGGGGGAAGGGAGTGATGGGGAGAAAAATTGGTCATGTTACAAAGTGAGGTAAAAGCAATTAGTATTAAAACAATAGACTGAATTAATTACTGAGAATAAATCAATGACGTCTTTAGTTTGGAGAAAAGAATTTCAGTCTAACTTTCCAAGAGGAAAGTAACCTCTGATAAAATTTGGCATTGATGGAAAATTCAAGGTTTTAATGGTAAACTTGATTTTATGATTTCCATTTAATTAGGAACTAGAACATGTATAGAAAGAGATGTAAGCCACTTAAGACTTGCCTAAAAGATGTTCCTTAGCCAAAGTGAAACTATAATCATATTTTAAACCTGGTTATAGGAACTTGCCATTTTTAGATGATGTGGGACTACTAAGTGACTGTTCTTCTGAGTCTAACTCCAGGTATGGGAAGCAAGAAAGGCGATCCGAGCCTCCATTTCATGATGCCAGTATGCTCATGAGATGCTGGTATGAACTGCACAGGTGATCTCAAGGGAAGAGTGGGAGAGCAGCTGTTCAGCATGGGCTGAGGTGGGATTCTTCAGACTCAATTTCCCCAATAACACCTGGCAGACTTTAAGCCTGACTGAATACAAGTGAACAATCTACTCCTGCCTGGAACAGACATGAAGTTGGGGAGATATTGTTTCCCTGAAATGTTCCTACTCTTGGTGGCAATTCCCTATAGTCAAAAGGTTTGTAAGCTTAATACCAGATCTATTCAATTATATATTATGGGTAGAGGAATATCCGAGGCTGCCTAAAATTAAGCTATTAGGCATAGGACTTTAGACCAACAACATTAAGTTAGGGTCTTTTTATTTTTAGTAATACTGAGGAGACAATTAGATCAAGAGATTGTGAAGTTAGCAACATAAATATTATCTGTGTCTCAGTTGGCTTATGTTTAAAAAAAGATTCTTTTGTGGTCCATATTGTAAATGCTTTAAAAAGATGTATCACCCGACCAAAAGTTTGGATTGCTTTATCTGTTATAAACTGTGTTAAAAATAAAAAAAATAAAAGAATGCTTGGAAGACCTCTGTTTCATTGAATACCACTTTTTCCCCTGAAGTATTATACTCAGTTTTGCTAGGTAGGTGATTCTTGGTTTTAATTCTAGCTCGTTTGACCTCTGAAATATCATATACCAAGTCCTGTGATGCCTTAATGTAGAAGCTGTTAGATCTTGTGTTATCCTGATTATATTTCCACAGTGTTTGAATTGTTTCTTTCTGAGAGTTTGCAATATTTTCTCCTTGACCTGGGAGCTCTGGAATTTGGCTACAATATTTCCAGGAGTTTTCCTTTTCAGACGTCTTTTAGGAGGTGATTGGTGGATTCTTTCAATATCTGGTTTACCCTCTTGTTCTAGAGTATCAGAATAGTTTTTCTTGATAGTTTCTTGAAGGATGCTTTCTAGGTTCTTTTTTGATCATGGCTTTCTGGTAGTCTAATAGTTTTAAAATTGTATCTTCTTGTTCTGTTTTCCAGGTCAGTTGTTTTTCTGATGAGATATTTCAGTCTGCTATTTTTTCATTCCTTTGATTTTGTTTTACAATTTTTTTATTTTTCATGAAGTCATTAGCTTCCAATGGCTCCATTTTAATCTTTAAGTAATTATTTTCTTCAGTGAGCTTTTGGAACTCCTTTTCCATCTGACCAATTCTTCTTTTTTGTTTTTTAGCATTCTTCTCCTCATTGGTTTTGTGGACCTCTTCTGCCATTTGAGTTAGTCTATTTTTTAAAGTGTCATTTTCTTTAGTATTTTCAGGTCCCCTTTAGCATGCAGTTGACTTTTCCTCGCATCATTCTTATTTCTCTTTCCTCTACTTCTCTTACTTGTTTTTTTTAATCTACTTCTCTTTTTCAAAATCCTTTTTGAGCTCTTTCATCACTTGAGATCAATTCATATTTTTCTTGGAGGCTTTGCATATAGGAGCAAACTTTGTTGTCTTCTTCTGTATATTTTGGTCTTACTTGTCACCAAAATAAGATTCTATATCTGATTCATTATCAACTTTTTGCTCATTTCCCCAGCCATTTATTTCACTTTTCAGCTTTTTGTCAAGATAGTTCTCTGCTTCCAGTGTGAGTGGTGGCATGTACTGTCAGCTGCTGGTTGCCCTCAATCTGTGAGCCCAGAGCTCCCGAAATAGCCATTGCCTCTGCTGTGACTGTCATGTGCTCCTCTATACCCCCTACTGCCCTGGGGTTGTGGTCAGACCACTCTACTGTCTCACACAAGTTCCACAGGTTTTTGTTACTTTCTATTTATCCTTGGCATTTTGGGATTGTGAAGTCTGGAAGCCACCACAGGTGCCAGAAATTCAGTCCCCCAAGGCCTGATCAGGTCTTGTCTGTGCTAATGCAACCCATGCTGGACTGAATTCTGCTCCCAGCATGGTTCGATAGATGCTTCCTCTCTACCCTTTAGGCTGTCTTAGTCTGGAGATTGCCTTCACCCTATCATTCTTTGGGTTCTGCAGCTTCAGAATTTATTTAGAGTCATTTATTACAGGTGACTGAGCTTGGGGGAGAGCTCTAGCAAGTCTGTGCTTCTGCTCTGTCTTTTTGGCTCCAACAAAGTCATTCTTAAAACAGTATTGCTATTATTATATACAGTGTTCTCTTGGTTCTACTTATTTCCTTCTTCATCATTTCATGCAAGTCCTTCCATATGTTTCTTTTTTTAATTTTATTTGTTTTCAGTGTTCTACAATCATTTCAATATAACTTAGATTTTTTCCCCCTCTCTCCCTCCCTGCTCCCTCCCCAAGACGGCATACAATTTTATAGAAGTTTGACAAATACATTCCCATTAAAAATATTTTCACCTTAGTTATGTTGCATAGAAGAATTAAAATGAATGGGAGAAATCATAACACAAACCAAAATGTAACACAAGAGAAAATGATATGCTACATTCTGAGATCAAATTTCATAGTTCTTTCTCTGGATGTTGAAGGTATTTTGCCTTAAGAGACCACTGGGAGGATTTTAAGTTGTTCCACTGCAGTGGAGTTCTAAGTCTACCAGAAAAAATCCTCGCACATTGTGATTCTTGCTGTGTATAAAGTTCTACTGGTTCTGCTCCTTTCACTCAACATCAGATCATATAAGTCTTTCCAGGCCTCTCTGAAGTCTTCCTGTTCATAATTTTTTGTAGCACAATAATATTCCATTACATTCATATACCAAAATTTATTCAGCCATTCTCCAATTGATGGACATCCCCTTGATTTACAGTTTTTAGCCACCACAAAGAGTGCTGCTATAAATATTTTGTACATATGGGACCCTTTCCCATTTTTATGATGCCTTGGGGATACAGTCCTAGAAGCAGTGTTGCTAGGTCAAAGGGTATTTGACTTTTTGGAGCCCTTTGGGCATAGTTCCAAATTGCTCTCCAGAATGGCTGGATCAGCTCACAGCTCCACCAACAATGAATTAGTATTCCAACACTCCCACATCCTCTCCAACATTTATTATCTTCCTGTTTTGTCACGTTAACCAATCTGATAGGTGTGATGTGGTATCTCAGAGTTGTCTTGATTTTCATCTCTCTAATCAATAGTGATTTAAAGCATTTTTTCATATGACTATAGATAATTTTGATTTCTTCCTCTGAAAATTGCATGTTCATATCCTTTGATCATTTATTGATTGGAAAATGACATATTCATGTACATTTGACACAGTTTTCTATATATTTTAGAAATAAGATCTTTATCACAGATATTAGTTGCAAAAATTATTTCCCAATTTTCTGCTTCCCTCCTGATCTTTGTTGCATTGGGTTTGTTTTTGCCAATACTTTTAAATTTAATGTAGTCAAAATTATCCATTTTGCACTTCTTAATGTTTTCTATCTCTTATTTAGTCAAAAATTTCTTCTGTTCTCCATAAATCCGATAAATACACTATTCCTTGCTTCACTAACTTGTTTGTAGTATCAGTCTTTATACCACCCAACCTCCCAAATCCCAATCCACACACCCCTCTAAAAATTCCTTCCCTCCTCTGTCCCCAAGTTTTCTTACCTGTCTAGAAGTTCAGAAGATTTCTAAACATCTTCAAATACATACTTTGTTTTCTCTTTAACCCAGATGAGAGTAAGTTTTCAACATTACTGGCTCTGCATGCTCACCTGCTTTCTGCATATTAGCTCTTCTTTTCACACACCATTTTAAAAATATAGGTGATCTCTTTTATCATGTCCTACCCAATTTTGTCTTTTAGAATCATCCCATCATACACAACTCTGCCCCAATCTTTCTTTGAAACTACCTTAGTATTGATGACAGTTTCAAAAATATTCTTAGCATTTTCACACATACATATACACACATATTGAATCTTCAATTGAGTTCTTGTCTTTTGGTTACGAATATCTGAAAGTCTCTCAGTTCATCACATGTTCACTTTTTATTCATTCAAGGTTATACTGCACTTAGGTGGGTAAGTTATCTTTGGACACAACCCCAGCCTTTTGCTCTTTAAAATATAATGCTCCAAGATATACTGTCTTTTAGGGTAGAAGCTATTAGGTCTTATGAAATCCTGACATTTTTCTAAGGTATTTAAATTGTTTTTATCTTGTTGCTTGCAATATTTTCTCCTTAACTTGGGTTCTACCCTCCCCCCATGCACCTTATATGATTTAAATATGCATGAATTGGGTAGTGATTTTGTTACCTAAGTGGTAGGGATTTCTTGCTATTGCTCTCTAGGAGAATAGTTTTGTTTTTGTTTTTTTTTTTTTTCCTGAAACGATTTCTAACTTAAGTGAATTATTCCTCTGCAGTAAAATATCTAGTTTCTTTATAAGTATGCCTCAGCCTCTCTGCTGGCAAGCCCCCATCCTCATTAAGGCCTTTATTCCCCTTAACTAAACCAGGCCCCATTTATTCAGTAACTAACAATTAGTGTTTAACTAGGCAACATTCTCAATAAATAAAAATCCCTTATACATATGTATTATTTCATCAACACATACTTCACATATGTCAATTTCAGAGCACCAGAATCTCAGGAACTTCAATTAATCTTGCCAGTCCTGTAGGCATACCTGAATCACCAAGTTTCCCTGGTGATATTTTTGGAGTGGGAGTGGTAAGTCTGATCACACTGTATACCTATTTTACCACAGTCACTAATTAGTGGCCTTGTATCTAGGCTATGGTCCATTTTTATTTGATATCATATTTGTAATACTTTAAATCCTCACCTTAAGAATAACATTTTTAAAAAACTTGCCATATTGTACATGTTTCTTAGAAGATTGAGCGATTTCTATTTCTTTCTTGGAGTCTACTGTTCTAGGAGATCTTAACTTGTTGGGTGATAACAAAGCTTGCATTTTGCATTGCAAAGCAAGATGTCCTGCAATCAGGAATTCAGAGCTTGTATTATGGTTAGCACTTGTAAGTATTCCTAAATAAGTGAGTGTAGAAGTAATAAATGAGTAGGATAGTTAAGGTGTGCTTTGGGGTGTGTCTTTGCATGAATCTTCTGTTGAATAAATCTGAGCATTTATTTGATTTCTTCTGGAGGAAATGATTAAAGACTTTTGCTTAGAAGTGATAGAACTACTCTTATAGAACAACTCTCTAAGGACTTATTCCATAAAAAGTTAGACATTTACAATCCCCATTAGGCATTTATAAGAGATAGAAATGATTCTCATGTGTTCAACAATATATTCTTTAGTACTGTGTTTTACAGATGGCAGAGGTTGCCCATTATTTCGTAAAGATATTCAAAGAAGCATCTTTTCTATCAAGGTTGATCTGTATTAATGCTTTACACATTCATAGCCACTTCAAAAATAAACTGGTCAAATTACTCAGAGGAAATTGCTTTTGTCTCTACCTGTTCCTTTTATAAAACACACATTTTTGTTACTTAAAAAAACACAAATAAAACATTTTATATCATAATAAAGACACGTTGGCTTCATCCCAGTAGCCATGCAAACTCATTTAAATTCATTATATTGTACTGAATACAAATAGAGTCAATGATTTCATGTGAGAGTTGACAAATTTCATGACATTTTCATATGTGTGTGTCTTGATGAACAGAGGAAGAATATGCTAAGTAAAGTTTCATTTAAAAAAACAAAACAAAATAAATACTCCAAAAAAAAAAAAAGGTAAATACCCTAGACTTTTTTTTTGGCAATATGGATAACTTGAAATGATCACACTGAGTTTGAACCACCAAGATCTTAGATTGTGTTTATAAAAGTCTTCGATGGCTGCTTATTGCCTGTAGAAATGCTTGGCATTTAAGGCCATGTATAATCCGTCTCTAAACTAACATTTCAGCCTTACTCTTCCTCATACACTTTCCATGTGGCAATGACCTATTCATTGAACCTGAGGTTGTATTTCCCCATTATGCATGTTCACTTAAGCTATCTTGAATGCCTAAAAAGCACTCTACTTTGTCTCTCAGTATCCTTGTGGCCATTCTAGTGTCACCTTAGTTGTCACTTTTTCAGGGAACACTTCTCTAATGGTGCTCATTTATCCCCATTTATATGTCCAGGTCTACTTTTCAAAATACCACTTATTTACTTCTTCTTATTCTTAGCATATTAAGTCAGTATTATACAAGCTCCTTTCTATCCCCAGCACCTAAGACAATTTCTTGAACACAGTAGGTTCTTTTTCCTTTTGGTTGTTCATTTATAACTAGTTAATTTCCTCTTATGAAATTAGATTATTTATGCTCTCTATTTGTTCTGTTAATTTGAACATTTAATTTTTTAAGTAGTTTTCTATTTCTTTGGAATTCTCAATTTTGTAGGGATATGACTATAAACACCAGATTGTAATAATTCATTTTATGGTATGTCACATTTCAACTTTATTTTTTAATTTTTAAATTTGATTTTCTTTGTTTTAATCAGGTTGCCGAAAATTTTGTTAGTATTTTTAAGATTTGCTAATAATCTGCTTTTAGTTTTTATCAATTCTATATAGTTTTTGTTCTCTAATTTTTAAAAATTCATCTTTTTACTTCTTTTGGATTTGTAGGTCCTTCACAAATGGTAGTTTGAATAAATTAATGAATATGCAATAGGGTTTGGAATATAGGCAACTATTTTATAAAAAGAAACAAGGAAAATATAGATCCTTCCCATGCATATCTGAATGGAAGAAACCAAATGGAAATGAAGTTCCAATCCAGAAAATTGTATGCAGCACAGTCAGCATTTTCCCTTTACTGTTCCCTTTTAACATTGATTCAGAGAAAGTGATAAAGAAAGATTTGGTCTAGTAATGGAAATTTATTGAAAATTCATCGATATTTAATTAATAAAAACCAACTTTTGGCCCTTAGGTTTTCCCAGAATACAGGATTATTGTTTAACAGGATCTAGTCATAAACTCTCAGAAAGAACTTCATTTACTATAAGTTACTTGAAGCAAGAAAACACTAACTCATTATTCTGAAATTTACTCTTAAATCTGTTGTTCATTTTGTGTAAAGATTTAAATTAGATTTCCCTCCTATATTCAAGATATTCCACTGACTTCAGCAACTCTGTAATCTCATTCCAACTACTTTGTGAATTCTTATCTCATGCAATTCTTGTTTTGTCTTTCCATAAACCTTCCATAGAATCATCCATTCAATGTTTTCTCTAAGTTACATTTTTCAACGTGTTATTTTGACTCTTAGCTTGGAGACATGAGGCCATGATTAGTTAGATTTCTCTAAACCTAGCTCAGATCTAAAATTATTTTGCTACACTCTAGCCATCATGCTACTAGTCCAATATTCTTCTTCTCAGCTGGGTGTAGCTCATGTCCTTCATAGGTTTTAATAATGTATACTACATACTTGAAGACCAGATTTTATCATTTTATGTTCTTACCCATGTGTCCCATAATCCTTTGGTGGAGATCATGTTAGAAACTTTCCAAGCACTTTATTAGTATCAATGTAAAACTTTGCACTGTTCACCTATTAAACTTTGATTTTGTTACATGAGTTAATGAATGAATAAAAAAAAAAACTTTATTGAAGGTTTACTATATTCCAGATATTGTGTTAACCATGAGAGATACACATACAAAAAGCAAGAAAGCCCTTTCCCTCAAGGAATTATTAGGAGAGTAACTATATATACGGAGATGTGTAAATGGAAGTCAGGTAGGAATGTTTTGGTTTGAGAAGTCATAGATATCATGAATGGACACAGCGGTCAATTTCTTTTCCCAGAACCAAAGTGTTGATTTTCTCAACTGTTTCGAAAACTTGAACAAATAATGATGGGGGTGAAGAAAGCTATAGAAATGGCAGTATGGCATTGTGATGACAAGAGTATGACAAGGCAGATTTAGATCTGAGTTAGGTAAAAAGAAATCTCACCAATTGAATGCAGATTTCCAACTGGAAGCTGAAATAGTACATTTTTTAGTGTAGCTAGGAGGAATAACATAACGATGTCTGGAGAGCAGCATGATACTTCTGGTTATGAACTAGATTGACTACTCTTCACACATCAGGAGCCCAGGGCCCAAATATGGGAACTGGAGAACTCAGTTGGATCATTCATTTCTAACAACAGATTTTCTGAATGGTATACCTTTTGCCACCTCTTTCAAATAGATCATACTTAGAAACATGTTGTAGTCATCTTGTGACTAGCACAAATCTATCCATTGACCTGACAGTGACTCACAATTTTCATTCTTTAGAGAATGTGGTATCCCCAAATTCTAAAAGCCAAACATGTAAGAAAGTCAGGAAAACAATTGTGTTTAAAAAAGATTGTGTGTGCATATGTGCGTGTGTGAGAGAGAGAGTGAGTGAGTGAGTGAGAGAGAGAGAGAGAGAGAGAGAGAGAGAGAGAGAGAGAGAGAGAGAAAGAGAGGAGAGTTTCTGAGAGCATCCTAGAAGGTATTGCCTAGTTTTCCAAGTGAAATTCATCATGATCTCTCCTTTTTGCTCAATTCTAGGCCCGAATTTAGTACCTCTACTAGATATTTTTACTTCTGTAGTAGCTCAATGAACTAATCAGTCAACTCACAGTGTGGATGGGGGCATAGACTATACAATGGAAGTGCTATATGAGGAAATAAAAGTGGCATTTAGGAAGATGAAGCACTGATATCGTAGATCCTAAATAAATTGTGACCAACTGTATTCAATAGTTTGATATGCCAAATATGCTATATATGAAATTGATATATCATAACCCTTAACTGTCACTTGGAAAGAGGAAATATTCTTTGAGGTACATACATTTCCCAAATGTGAATAAATAATTAAAAGTAGAATGCTTTGCATTTTAAGTTCATGAGCAAAGAGAAGATTTACTACACTCAAACTATGGAATAGAAACTGTAGATGATAATAAATTCCATATCTCTTAAACATTCATCTTTTAGATATACAGTATGCATAGACTATCAACACATATTAATGGTTGGATCAATCTTGTTACTTCTAAGTCTATATGAGCTCGAGTTTACCTCCTAATAAATCCTATGTCTCTCTGTAGAAATTCTTTTTTTTTTTTATCTGGGATTAAGGATATAATTTCATTCTAGATATATTTTTTACGTGAAATAGGCCAAAAGGTACATAGTAGGATCTTTAATAACTACTTGTTAAATTAAATTACTTGGAATTCTTGTGGTTGTATATTATACATACTTTTTTCTTTTCTTTTACATTAATTTATTTGTGTTCAGTTTTCAACAGTCACTTTCATAAGCTTTAAATTTTCTCCCCCTTCCTTCCCTCTCCCTCCTCGAGACAGCTTGCAATCTTATATGGGTTCTACACATACATTCTTATTAAACACATTTTCATGTTAGTCTGCTTCATTCTGCATTCTGATTCCATAGTCCTTTCTCTGGATGTGGATGGTATTTCACCTCAAGAGTCCTTTGGGAATGTTTTAGGTTGCTGTGAAGGGCTAAGTCAATCAGAAACAGTCCTTGCACACTGTGGCTGTTACTGTGTACAATGTTCTCCTTGTTCTGCTCAGTTTGTTCAGCATCAGTTCACATAATTCCTTTCAGGCCTCTCTGAAGTCCTCCTGTTCATCATTTCTTACAGCAAAATAGTATTCCATTACATTCATATACCACAACTTGTTCAGCCATTCCAAAATTGATGGACATCTCCTTGATTTCTAGTTCTTGGCCACCACAAAGAGAGCTGCTATAAATATTTTTTTTGATTTTTTTTTATTTAACTTTTAACATTTATTTTCACACAATTTTGGGTTACAAATTTTCTCCCCTTTTATCCCCTCCCCCCCCAAACCCGAGCTTTCTGATTGCCCCTGTGACCTATCTGCTCTCTCCTCTATCCTCCCTCCCTGCCCTTGTCTCCGTCTTCTCTTTTGTCCTGTAGGGCCAGATAGCTTTCTTGACCCCTTAACCTGTATTTCTTGTTACCCAGTGGTAAGAACATTACATTTGGTCCTAACACTTTGAGTTCCAACTTCTTTAGCTCCCTCCCTCTCCACCCCTTCCCCTTGGAAGACAGGCAATTCAATATAGGCCATATCTGTTTAGTTTTGCAAATGATTTCCATACTAGTTGAGTTGTATAGGACTAACTATATTTCCCTCCATCCTATCCTGTCCCCCTTTACTTCTATTTTCTTATGGTCCTTTCCCTCCCCATGAGTGTCGACCTTGTATTGCATTTTCCTCTCCATGCCCTCCCCTCCATCCTCCCCCCCACCCTGCTTGTGCCCCTGTCCCCCACTCTCCTGTATTATGAGATAGGTTTTCCTATCAAAATGAGTGTGCATTATATTCTTTCCTTTAGTGGAATGTGATGAGAGTAGACCTCATGTTTTTCTCTTGCCTCCCCTCTTTATCTCACCACTAATAGGTCTTTTGCTTGCCTCTTTTATGAAAGATAATTTGCCCCATATAACTTCTCCCTTTCTCCTCCCAATATTTCTCTCTCACTGCTTGATTTCATTTTTTTTTTAAGATATGATCCCATCCTCTTCAATTCACTCTGTACACTCTGTCTCTATGTACGTGTGCGTGTGTGCATGTGTGTGTGTGTGTGTACTCCCACCCAGTACCCAGATACTGAAATGTTTCAAGAGTTACAAATATTGTCTTTCCATGTAGGAATGTAAACAGTTCAACTTTAGTAAGTCCCTTATGACTTCTCTTTGATGTTCACCTTTTCATGGTTCTTCTTCATTCTTGTGTTAGAAAGTCAAATTTTCTTTCCAGCTCTGGTCTTTTCATCAGGAAAATTTGAAAGTCCTCTATTTCATTGAAAGACCATTTTTTCTCCTGAAGTATTATACTCAGTTTTGCTGGGTAGGTGATTCTTGGCTTCAGTCCTAGTTCCTTTGACTTCTGGAATATCCTATTCCATTCCCTTCTATCCCTCAAAGTAGAGGGTGCCAGATCATGTGCTATCCTGATTGTATTTCCACAATACTTGAATTGTTTCTTTCTAGCTGTTTGCAATATTTTCTCTTTCACCTGGGAATTCTGGATTTTGGCCACAATGCTCCTAGGAGTTTCTCTTTTTGGATCTCTTTCGTGCGGTGTTCTGCGGATTCCTTGAATATTTATTTTGCCTTCTGGTTCTAGAATCTCAGGGCAGTTTTCCTTGATAATTTCATGGAAGATGATGTCTAGGCTCTTCTTTCGATCATGGTTTTCAGGTAGTCCCAGAATTTTTACATTGTCTCTCCTGATTCTATTTTCCAGGTCAGTTGTTTTTCCAATAAGATATTTCACATTATCTTCCATTTTTCGAATCTGCGCGGTATGTTCTGAGATATCTGTCTTTCTCGAAAAGTCCTTACCGTCCATCCGTACCATTACAGATTTGAAAGATCTATTTTCTTCAGTGAGCTTTTGAATCTCCTTTTCCATTTGGTTAATTCTGCTTTTGAAAGCATTCTTCTCCTCATTGGCCCCTTGCACCTCCCTTGCCAGCTGAGTTAGGCTAGTTCTCAAGGTGCCAATTTCTTCAAGATTTTTTTGATTCTCCTTTAGCAGGGAGCTGATCTGCTTTTCATGCTTCTCCCTCATCCCTCTCATTTCCCTTCCCAGTCTTTCCTCCACCTCTCTAAATTGATTTTCAAAATTCCTCTTGAGCTCTTCCATGGCCCGAGCCCATTGGGTGGGTTGGGACACAGAATCCTCGATTTCTGTGTCTTTGCCTGATGGCAAGCATTGTTCCTCCCCATCAGAAAGGAAGGGAGGAAGTGTCTTTTCTCCGCTAAAATACCCTTCAATAGTTTTATTTCTTTTCCCTTTTCTTAGCATTTTTTCCAACCAGTAGTCTGACCTCTGAATGTTCTCCTCACATCCACCTCGCCTCCTGGTCCTCCCAGCCAGCGTTTGGGGACTGAGATTCAAATGCTGCTTCCCGCCTTAGAGTTTTTGGCAGGAGCAGGGCTGCTATTCAGTGTTAAATTAAGTTCAGGTGCTGAGGTCATGGGCAGGGCCGCCTCTCTGGCTCAGTTCCCTCAGGGGGTCTATGCATAGACCTTCCACAATGGATCCAGGCTCCCGCCCATTTGGGGAGCCCCTGTCTACAGCCGCCTCTCAGCTTCCATCTCCTGGGGGGGCCCGAGCCATGGGAGCACCCCACTCCCCTCTCAACCCGCCAAAGAGACTCTCTCACCTACCCCCGTCAGTCACCTGTTGGTGGGGGGGCTTGTGCCACCGCTGAAGATCCCGTCTCTGGAGCCCTCCCAGATCCTTGTCTCTTGGAGCCGCGGACGCTGCCGCCGCAGGTCTGGGCTGGGCACCGCGTCTGCAGCGCGACGGACCTTTTGCGAGAGATTTGCAGGTCCCTCTGTGGGTGGGGGGACCCGCGTGGCCGCTGGAGATCCCGTCCCCGTAGCCCTCTCAGATCTCTTCCCCTCGGTGTCGTGGCCTGCGCGGGACTCTGCTCCCCATCCCGGCGCCCAGTCCACCGCGCGAAGGACCCCCCGCGAGAGGTTTGCAGGTCTCTCCGGAGCAGAAATCTCCCTCGCTCCAATACTCCGTTGTCTCTGGGTGCAGAATTTGCCCTGGCTTGGTCCCCTCTAGCCGCTCTGAGGTTTGTGGGCTTGGAGCTGTGTGTATGTGCGTGTTTCTACTTCGCCATCTTGGCTCCGCCCCCCTGTAGAAATTCTTAAGACTTCAACTCAGTGCTGTGTGGTGTTGACTCTCAATACTTTGTAGAAAACTTCTTCCCCTTTAAAAGTTTTTTTTTTATTCTGATTTATGAATTTTGCTTTAAATCCATATGTTCTCATAAACAGCTAAGTTTCTTTTAATTTTTATTAGGAATTTAATAGAATCCCAGAAATTTTCAGATTCCAGAGAAAACTAAAAGTAGGTCATCACAAATCTATCTATTATCTTGTACTTGAGTTTGTTCAACTATCTTTTTTATAATTACAGACAACATGAATTTTGTTTTTTTCTTTTGTCTAAATTTATGTATTTAACTTTTAACACTCATTTTAATAAAATTTTGGGTTCCAAATTTTCTCCCCTTTTGTCCCCTCCCCCCCAAACACCAAGCATTCTAATTGCCCCTATGACCAATCTGCTCTCTCTTCTATCATCCCTCTCTGCCCTTGTCTCCATCTTCTCTTTTGTCCTGTAGGGCCAGATAACTTTCTGTACCCCTTTACCTGTATTTCTTATTTCCTAGTGGCAAGAACATTACTCGACAGTTGTTCCTAACACTTTGAGTTCCAACTTCTTTACTTCCCTCCCTCCCCACCCCTTCCCTTTGGAAGGCAAACAATTCAATATAGGCCAAATCTGTGTAGTTTTGCAAATGACTTCCATAATAGTTGTGTTGTATAAGACTAACTATATTTCCCTCCATGCTCTCCTGCCCCCCATTGCTTCTGTTCTCTCCTTTGATCCTGTCCCTCCCCACAAGTGTTGACTTCAAATTGCTCCCTCCTCCCCATGTCCCCCCATCCTTCATACCCCCCACCCTGCTTATCCCCTTATCCCCCACTTTCCTGTATTGTAAGATAGGTTTTCATACCAAAATGAGTGTGCACTTTATTCCTTCCTTTAGTGGAATGTGATGAGTGTAAGCTTCATGTTTTTCTCTCACCTCCTCTCTTTGTCCCTCCACTAATAAGTCTTTTGCTTGCCTCTTTTATGAGAGATAATTTGCCCCATTCCATTTCTCCCTTTCTCCTCCCAATGTATTTCTCTCTCACTGCTTGATTTCATTTTTTTAAGATATGAGCTCAGCCTCTTCAGTTCCCTCTGTGCACTCTATCTCTATGTGTGTGTGTGTGTGTGTGTGTGTGTGTGTGTGTGCGTGTGTGTGTGTGTGTAATCCCACCCAGTACCCAGATACTGAAAAGTTTCAAGAGTTACAAATATTGTCTTTCCATGTAGGAATGTAAACAGTTCAACTTTAGTAAGTCCCTTATGACTTCTCTTTGCTGTTCACCTTTTCCTAGTTCTCTTCATTCTTGTGTTTGAAAGTCAAATTTTCTTTTTAGCTCTGGTCTTTTCATCAAGAATACTTGAAAGTTCTCTATTTCATTGAAAGACCAATTTTTCCCCTGAAGTATTATACTCAGTTTTGCTGGGTAGGTGATTCTTGGTTTTAGTCCTAGTTCCTTTGACTTCTGGAATATCCTATTCCATGCCCTTCGATCCCTTAATGTAGAAGCTGCTAGATCTTGTGTTGTCCTGATTGTATTTCCACAATACTTGAATTGTTTCTTTCTAGCTGCTTGCAATATTTTCTCCTTGACCAGGGAACTCTGGAATTTGGCCACAATGTTCCTAGGAGTTTCCCATTCTGAATCTCTTTCAGGCGGTGTTCTGTGGATTCCTTGAATACTTATTTTGCCCTCTGGTTCTAGAACATCAGGGCAGTTTCCTTGATAATTTCATGAAAGATGATGTCTAGGCTCTTTTTTTGATCATGGCTTTCAGGTAGGCCCATAATTTTTAAAGTGTCTCTCCTGGATTTATTCTCCAGGTCAGTTGTTTTTCCCATGAGATATTTCACATTATCTTCCATTTTTTCATTCTTTTGCTTTTGTTTTGTGATTTCTTGGTTTCTCATAAAGTCATTAGCCTCCATCTGTTCCATTCTAATTTTGAAAGAACTATTTTCTTCAGTGAGCTTTTGAATCTCTTTTTCCATTTGGCTAATTCTGCTTTTGAATGCATTCTTCTCCTCATTGGCTTTTTGAACCTCTTTTGCCAATTGAGTTAGCCTAGTTTTCAAGGTGTTATTTTCTTCAGCATTTTTTTGGGTCTCCTTTAGCAGCGTGCTGGCCTGCTGTTCATGCTTTGCTTGCATGTCTCTCATTTCTCTTCCCAGTTTTTCCTCCACCTCTCTAACTTGATTTTCAAAATCCTTTTTGAGGTCTTCCATGGCCTGAGCCCATTGAGTGGGCTGGGATATAGAAGCCTTGACTTCTGTGTCTTTGCTTGATGGTAAGCATTGTTCTTCCTCATCAGAAAGGAAGGGAGGAAATACCTGTTCACCAAGAAAGTAACCTTCTATAGTCTTATTTCTTTTTCCTTTTCTGGGCATTTTCCCAGCCAGTGACTTGACCTCTGAATATTCTCCTCACATCCACCTCGCCTCCTGATCCTCCCAGCCAGCACTTGGGGTCTGAGATTCAAATGCTGCTTCCAGCCTCAGGGCTTTTGGCAGGGGCAGGGCTGCTATTCAGTGTGAGATTAAGTTCAGGTGCTCAGGTCAGGGCAGGTCTGCCTCACAGGCTCCGTTCCCTCTGGGGGTTTATTCAGAGACCTTCAACAATGGATCAAGGCTCCTGCCTGCTTTGGGAGCACCTGTCTGTTCCCACCTCCGCTTCTGCCTCCCAAGAGGGCCTGAGTTATGGGGACACCCCACTCCCCTCTCGACCCTAAAGAGACCCTCTCACCGACCCCCATCACCTGTGGTTGGAGGGACCTGATAGTCTTCTGGAAACTCAGTCTCTGAAGCCTGCTTGGATCTGTTCCTCTCGGTGCTATGGCCGTGGCAGGGCTATACTTGGCTCCCAGTCCGTGGCACAAAGGACCTTTTGCGATAGGTTTGCAGGTCCCTGTGGAACAGAAATCTCCTTCGCCCCAATGTTCTGTGGCCTCTGGTCCTGCAGAATTCGCAGTGAGTTACTATTTACAGATGTCCTATGGGTTGTGGGTTCGGAGCTATGTGTATGTGTGTCTTTCTACTCCGCCATCTTCGAATTTTGTTTTTTCTTATGGGATTGGTAATAAACTCTCTCATTTAATTAAATACGATTGAATTGCTTGTTATAACATGAATTGTTTTATTTCAATCCTTCAAAAGATCTGGAATTCAATGGAGCAGATATTCTTCACACCAAAGTAAAATTGATTTTTAAAGGAATACTGTATTCAAATTCCTTGCCTAGACAACCTTCTCATTGTGAACCTCCCTTAACCTTGCAAAACTGTTCACAGGAAGATAGTCCATAATTGAAACCAGACTTGAAACTTTTCCCACTTGGTGAGATTTGTGCTCTGCTGACTTGACTTTAAAGAAACTAAGACTACCTCCATAACATAATGAAGAGGGACATTAATACCATGTGAATTACTAAACAATGTTTAAACTGGTTGTTTAGATATATCTTAAAGGCAAGCACTGGACACTTTATTCAGTAGTAGAACTAGGCATACTATATTGGGGTGAAGCATAATTATTACATCCACTAGGTTCATTTCCCCAAATTTGGTTTTTCATTTGCAGGTTAAGTCTCCAGAAAGGTGATTATTATCTCAGGCTCTAGGAATAGCTTGTAGGTGACTATTTCTATTTCTAGCACAGCTCATGAGCCCCTACTAGTGTACTTTCTATTAACAAGCTAGTCATTAGGATCAGTTAACTCTTATAAATCTAATTTATTCAAATAGTATAGAAGGAACAATTGTCACAAAGGTTACCCCCATCTCTAGGGGCATGCTCTAAAACAAACAAGCACAGGTCCATGGGGCACAAATATATAGTGCAGTAGCAAGGGACATAAGTAGCCAAGTCAACTGTTTCAGAAACTTGATATCCTTTTTCTGGAATGTCAAGAATTCCCTTAAAATCCTCAAAACTTCCACCCACCACTGGAAATAACTTCTATATTGCAAATTTTCCTCAACTGCACTTCCTCTTCACAAGATACTGCATCTCAATTGGATCTGTCAATCTACTGGATTCTTCTTGCTTATGCCTCAATGTGTAATATATAGTCTTACCACCTCCAACTTCAAGTTCAGCGGCAACCCTTGCCTAAGATACCATTATGCTCTTTCAACAATATCAAAGTCTTTTTTCTTATGATTGATAGGAGACAATTTCTGCTCTTTTAGGGCCCTATTCTGAGTTTTGTCACATCCTAGGCAGGTCGTGAGAGAATAGTGGTTCAATTTTGCCTTTTAATAAGTCTTTCCAGTTTATTGTTGGGGCTTCTTATTAAGAGACCTCACCTTAACTTATGGTGAACATCAAGTCAATTTTCCAAATATCTGCAAATTACATATAGTAATAGTCATTTCTTCCAGTAACAGCTCAAACCTCTTTGGACTTCAGGGATCCCTAATTCTTTTATGCTATATTTTTTTCTTTGTTCTACCCAAATATGTGGCTATGGTAAAGTAACTATGATTTTCTGTTCCCTGAGAGCAAGTTCATTGTCCCTGTTGGCCTTTTTTATACAATTGAGTTATTCAGTGTTCAGATCTTCTTCGAGGTTTGAAAAAATTCAGTTAGACCTGAAGTCACCTTATCTTTATATATCATTATTTCTGCCCTTTCCTTTTACAATCTGTATATTTGCTCCCCAAACATATCAGGAAACAACCTCTTCAAAAGGAGGACTCCATATCAAGGCATTTTTTTCTCAATTGAATATTTAAATTGCAAATACAAAATCATATCTTTTAGCGTTCTATTTGAATTTTGTAAGAACAACAGTGACAGTTTCTATAGTCTATGTAAGACAGATATTAAAAACAGAGATTCTATATAAAGGGGGTAGGCACACACATAATTTTTCATATAATAAAACAGGAAAACTTTACTAGAGACCTCACTCTTAAGACAACAATGACTCATTAAATACTTGTCATTTAATTAGGTCATGGACCCAATTCTTAATTTACTTAACTGTATTATCATCTAATATGAATGTCTCTATGTTATCTATAAGATTGGAAAAAGGAGCTTTGTTAAAATTCTTTTCTAACACAGCTAACTCTGGATCTATAACATTTCCCTTTTCTACTGGTCTATTTACCCTCTCAAAAAAGAAAATGATGATAGTTTGACAAGACCTATTTTCCTTTTTTTTCCTACATTTTAGTTTGATAGAAACAACTTAGTAAAAACACAAATAACCTCTTCTTCCCAAAGGAATTATTCTTGATTTCTGTGCTTAAAGAGGTATTAAAATTACCACAAATACATAATGTAATGTTTTTATTTATATGTTGACAAATATAATTAATAATACACATAATGACAAATATCTATTTACAATGTCACGACTACTGTGACAGTCCATTGCTTCAAGCTTTCAGTATTTCACCAGCTGACCTTTTATCTTCTTGTAATTCCATTTATCTTCACAGTTGTTAAGTAAAATCTGTTCTCAAAATTTTTAATAAGTTTAAAAAAAAAACTTGTGTAGTTGGAGGAGCTCTCTCCATCTTCTTTCTTGTAAAGACAGCAACTCCATAACCATGACAGGAAAAAATTTCTTCAGTTTTCCTCATGTAATTACTCTTAATATTCCCCCTCCATATTTTTCCAAGGAGATTCTTATAAATGCTCATGGATCATAGATAACACAAACACCTCCCTGACTTCAAAAGGAGAAAGACTCCATATCAAGTTAAAAACAGGGGTTATATATGAAATCAGTTTTTTACACAGCACAGGATCAAAAGACAAGATCATTACCTTCTAGAAATTTATAGCTAATGACTTCTCCCATGTCTTTCACAAAAGTTTGTTGTTTGTTTTTTTTTCTTTAATCCATCTCTTAATTTTGGATCATCTAGAAAGGCCTGTAAATTCTGTGAATCAGTAGAAGATGTCTAAAATTTAACTAGTGTTGTAAGTTACTCTACCCTGTTTTACCCCAAATATTTTATTTTTATTGCCTTAAAGGGTGTCTCAGTATTGGCAACTTAATGATCCATAACTCAGAGTACTCGTCTGGAGAACAAGATTTATGTATCTTTGAATAGAAAAAAGAACATTGAAAGAAATGGGGTTTGCCAGCAGTTAGGACTATATTTTTCTTTAGCTTTCCTATGTCACATTAAAAGAGCAGTGTGCCAGAAGTTTGGCAACTTATATCTTACATGACAAATAAAGATATAATATTTATTTTTGTCACTGGATTCCGTTTAAAGATCATGACATTATAAATCTCCAATACTATGAATGTGTTTAAGTGGATTTATATGTAGACAGATATCTTTTATCTATGATTTGTGTATGTATTTATGAATGTTTACCTATGTCTATATACATTTATGTATGTATCTAACTAATCAATAAATATGAAGTATCTATTCTAGGCTCCTTTTCCACAAATTTCATACATCTCCATAGTTAGGGTACCAAAAGAGCCATTTGTTTCTTGGGATTCTAAGAGTTAGGTGAATGATTAAATATGTGCTATAGTCATTTATGAATCCCCATTATTGTGCTTCCCATTAAGTATCAGCCAGTAGATTTCAATTAGCAAAGGTATTTACAAAAATAGAACAGTAAGTATTCTGGTGTGAGGGCTTGCGGAACCATTTCCAGCACTGCTCCTCCACCTTTAGTGTCTACCTGGCATTCAACTTCCATCTGTGGCTCCAAGGAATAGTAGCACACATACTATTAAATTGTCTCAGAGGATGGGTTATACCAAATTGAAGGTAGCTAACAGGTCTCAAACCAGTCAGTGAATTAGGGGGGTGTCTACCTCAAGCATGTGAAGACTTCAACCATTGCAATGGGACTATTAGAACAATACATTCAAAAGGCCATGAAGGTGGATATAACAGGCACTGTGTAGCACTTAGAGCTGGTCAGACATCAAAGATGTCAAGGTCATCTATTGGGTACTGGTTCATCACCAATCATCCTGACTTTTGTCTTGCCTCTGGACTTTGATTATGTTGAAGAGAGTGAGGCTGATAACTTTTTGCAACTCTGCTTGATTTAAATCCAATTCATACATGAGTCAAGACATCACCCTGTGATGTACTGGTCCTCTTTGAAAGTGAAGGACAAACATGCAAGTTGAGGTGAAGGTTGAATGCTTTCCCCTAGAGATAAATTCTGTAATCTCTCTTCATAAAATAATTATAGAGAAGCAGCAGTGTGTTGTTGGATACCGAGTTGGATCTACCTATCTAGAGGGATATAATATATTCACAATTCAATAGAATATATTTTTAAGCAGGAGAAAACCCTGATGAGAGCAAAGGATGGTATCTTTGTCCCTTTGGCACATTATTCTGTCAGACCTGTTCCACTATGACATATAGCTTCATAAAGATTAAAAAAAAAGTTTTCCTCATATAAAAAAATAGCTCTTAGATTTTCCTTGAGCAAAAAAAAAAAATCACCATTGTTTTAATGAATATCATTATTTTCTCAGAGAAAGGCATAGGTAATTGCTTATGAAAATTTCCTTTCAATTTCATGAAAAATTTGAAGCACAAATTCAGAACATCAGCATTCTCTCTTGAAACTCATTCTCTTTATCAAACAAAATCTTTTTCCTCAACAAGTTAAAGACTGTCTGGATATAGACTTCACTATTTCAGTCTCTAGCGACTTAAAACATTTTATCATATATTTCTTTAATAGTAATCACTGAATGAATTTTCACATAATTTTTTCTGCCCTTCCAAAGCACTTCGAATTTTAAGAAAAAACTGAGTTCATGAATCACATCAATAGAAAAAAACATGACATACTGTATGCAGTCAAATATAATTAAATATAATTAAATGTTGCTGCTAACAAAATAGCAGGATGACACATATTCCAGGATATACGAAATCCTGAAAACATCTTGATAACTAAACAGTATTTCGAAATCTAGTGTCAATAGTATAGATTTTTTTAAAAGCATGATCCAATGAGAAATGAATTATGAGCTTTCATAAGTACTTGTAATTAGATGTATACAAAAATCACACTGTGTTTATAGCATGTCTAAAAAGGTAAATATCAGTACAGCAATTGAAAATTTATTTACTTATCACATTATTATAGAGCTACATATAGAAGAGACTTTTAGCTAATTTATGCCACCACTACCCTCCTCCAACTTTATAGATTATTTGCCCAACATCCTCTAGTTAGTGACTGGAAGAGGTAGGGTTTGAATTAGGTCTGCACTAATATCACACTAATAACAGGGACTATTTGTCCCTTTTCTGTTTTGGGATCATTTTACATGTGTCTTGTACACGGAAGATGCATGCTAAATTCTTATTTAATTGAATTGAATTTACAATAATGCCATACAAACCGACACTGTTATGTGGCCTTGTAGAAACTTTCACATCCATGTTTCATACATTTGGATGAAAATTATTTTTTCAAAGCAAAATCTCTGAGGCATTGAATGTTCTGAAGTGCCTTCTGGATCATCATGCATAGATTAGATTAGGTTTAGCATCTGATTTTCCTTGTTCTTTATTTTACATAATTTTCTTGGTATACTCTGTGTTATGGAGGCAATCTGATTCACTTACTATTCCCTTATCTAATATTCAAATGGTTCTGTAAGCTCATCAATCTAGGAGTTCCCTAAAGTAATGTGGTCCATAATTTAACTGCCCTGATATCCTAGAACCACTAAAATAGAAGTTGAAAGAATCCACTGGTCACCTCCTGAAAGAGATCCTAAAATGAAAACTTTCAGAATATCATAGCCCAATTCCAGAGCTCCCAGTTCAAGGAATAAATAGTGCAATTTGTCAGAAAGAAATTATTCAAATATTGTTGAGTCACAATCAGGATTACACAACACTTAGCAGTGTCTACATTAAGGGACTGGAGGTCTTGTTATATTATATTCCAGAAGTTAAACGAGCTATGATTACAAGCAAGAGTCATCTGCCCAGAAAAACTAAGTATAATTCTTTAGGGGAAAAAATTAACCTTCAAAGAAACAGAGGACTTTCAGGCATTCCTGATGAAAAGACCAGAGTTGAACAGAAAATGTGATTTTCAAATACAAGATTCAAGAGAAACATAAAAAAGTAAACAGGAAAGGGAAACCTAAAGGATTCAATAAGGCTAATCTATTTAAATTTCTATACAGGAAGATGATACTTGTAACTCATAAGAAATTTATCACTATTAGGATATTTAGAAAGAATATACATAGACAAAGGGCATAACTATAAATTGACTACGAAAGGATGATATCCAAAAAAGGGGGTGAGAAAGAGGATTAGGAGAAGAGGGAAGGGACAGGTAGAATGGGATAAATTGTCTCACGTGAAGGTGTGTGACGGAGATAATACAGTGAAGGGAAAACTGGAGGGGTGGTGGGTAATGTTTGAACCTTGCTTTCATTGGAACTGCCTCAAAGAAGGAATAATATACACACTTAGTTGAATATAGAGAACTATGTTACTGTATAGGGAAATACGAAGTGAAAGGGATAAGAGAAGGGGGTGATTGAAAGAAGGTCCAGTTGGGGGAGATGGTGATAGGAAGCCAAACACGTTTGAGCACATAAGGATTGAGAAGACAGAGGGAGAGGGAGACAGAAAGAAGGAGAGAGAAAAGAGACAGAGAGAGAGAGAGAGAGAGAGAGAGAGAGAGAGAGAGAGAGAGAGAGAGAGAGAGAGTAAAATAGAGGAAAATTCACGGTTAGTAATCATAAATATGAAAATGAATGGGTTGAACTCTCCCATAAAAGAGAAGCAGATAGTACAGTTAATTAGAAACCAGATTCCTACATTGTTTACAAGAAACACATTTGAAGGAGAGAGACATACACAATAAATGTAATGGGCTAGAGCAGAATTTATTATGCCTCAGTTGAAGTGAATAAAAAGAGGATTACAATATTAGTTCAGACAAAGCATAAGTGAAAATTGATCTAATTAATAGATAAAGAAGGAAATTATATATTGCTAAAAGGAGTCATGGAAAATGAAGTAATATCAATACTAAACATATATGTACCAAATGGTATAACATCAAAATTTTAAAAGAAGTTAAATGAGTCTCAGGAGAAAATAGTAAAACTATACTACTGGGCTAACTCAATTTTCCCCTCTCAGAACTTGATAAATCTAACAAAGAATAAACAAGAAAAAAAATAAGAATGTGAACAAAGCTTTAGAAAAGTTAAATATAAATATCTCTGGAGAAAATTAAATGGGACTAGAAAGGAAAATACATTTATCTCAGCAGTACATCTCACCCACACAGAAAACTGACCATGTATTAGAGCACAAAAGCAGAAATATTAAATTCATATTTTTTAGATAGTAATCCTATAAATATTACATTAAATAAACATAGAAAGATTGATTAACATTCGATTGGAAACTAAATGACATAATCCTAAAGAATGACTGGATCTAAGAGCAAATCATAAAAAGCAATCAGCAATATGATTTAAGAGAATGACAACAACAGACAACATGCAGATATTTGTGGGACACTGCCAAAGCAGTAGTTAGGGGAAAACTTATATCTTTAATATTTACTTTGAGGAAATAGAGAAAAATCAGATCAATGATTTGGGTGTGCAATCAAAAAGAAACTTAGAAAAATAACGAATTATAAATCCTCAATTAAACACTAAATTGAAAATAATGAAAATCAAAGGAGGGATTAATAAAATTGATAGTAAGAAACCATTGTATTTATAAATAAACTAAAAGCTTGCTTGATTAAAAAATAAAATAACGAAGCTATTTGTTAATTTGTTTTAAAAAAAGAAGAAACCAAATTGCCAGTGTCAAAAATAAAAAGGGTGAATTCACTAATGTTGAAGAGAAAATTAAAGCAATTATTAGAGTTATTTTGCCTAATTTCATGTCATTAAATCTGATAACTTAAATGAAATTAATGAATATTTACAATAATATAAATTTCCAGAATAATATACAATTCCAGAAAAGAATTTAATATTTAAATAAACTTATTTTTGAATAAGATATTGAACAAGTCACCAATGAAATGAAATCAATGAAAAACTCCACAGGGCCAGATGGATTCACAAGTGACTTCTACCAACATTTAAAGAACAGTTAATTTAATACTACATAAACTATTTGGAAAAATAGGCAAAGAGAGAGTTGTACCAAATTCCTTTTATGATAAAAATATGGTGCAGATATCTAAACTAGGGAAAGAAGAGAGAAAGAAAACCATAGTCCAATTTCCCTAACGAATATGGATGCAAATTTTTTAAATAAAATACTAGCAGGGAGATTACAGCAACATGTCACAAGGATACTATGACCAAGTGAAATTTATACTAGAAATGCAGGGCTCAAAAACTATCAGCATAATTTATCATATCAGCAGAAACCATATGATTACCTCAATAGATGCAGAAAAGGCTTTTAAAAAACAAAACACCCATTCCTATTAAAAACACTACAGAGCAAAAGACTAAATAGAGCTTTCCTTAAAATTATAAATAGTATTTATCTAAAACTGTCAACGAGCATTATCTGTAATGGAGATAAAACTAGAAACCTTCCGAAGAAGATCATTCCACTATTATTCAATAATTAGTATGCTAGAAATGAAAGCTGTAAAAATAAGATAAGAAAAAGAAATATTAGAAAGGACATTGAGGAAATAAAACTATCACTTTTTGCAGATGATATGATGGTATACTTAGAGCATCCTAGAGAATCAACTAAAAAAGCTAGTTCAAATAATGAACAACTTTAGCAAAATTGGAAGATATAAAACAAATTCACATAAATCATCAGGATTTCTATATGTTATCAATAAAGTCCAGCAACAAAAGACAGAAAAAGAGATTCCATTTAAAATAACTCTAGACAATATAAAATACTTGGGAGTCTACTTGCCAATACAAGCCCAAGAACCATAGAAATACAATTACAAAATATTTTTCACAGAAATAAAGTCAGATCTAAACAATTACAAAATATCAATTGCTCATGGATAGACTGAGTCAATACAATAAAAGGAATTAATGAAAAAAATCTGAAGGAAGGTGGACTACTATACAAAGTTTCAAACGTTATTATAAAGTGATAATCAACAAACAATCTGGTATTGGCTAGGGAATAGAGTGGTGGATCAGTGGAATAGGTTACACACACAATACACAGGTGCACAAACATAGTAATCAGCTGATAGATTCAGACCCAAGCTTTCAGGACAAGGACTCACTATTTGACAAAAAACTACTGGGAAGACTAGAAAACAGTAGAGTAGAAATTAGGTAGAGAACAACATCTTAAGCTATATCTCAATATACTATCGAAATTGGTACATGATTGAGATATATAAAGTATGATATACAAACAAATTAAGGGATCATGGAGAGTAGTTTACCTGTCAAATGTATGGATAAGGGAAGAATTTATGCTCAAACAAGAGATAAAGAACATTGTGAGATGCATAATGGATAATTTTGATTGTGTTAAATGAAAGAATACTTGCACACACACCAACACAACCAAAACTAGGAGAAAAGCAGAAAGATGAGAATTTTTTTTCCAGCAAGTGTCTCAGATAAAGGCCTAATTTCTCAAATGTGTAGAGAATGGGTTCAAATTTATGAGAATATAAGTCATTCTCCAACTGATTAATTGTCAAAGGATATGAACAGGCAGTTTTCAGATGAAAAAATTGAAGCTGTCTATAGTCATGTGGAAAAATACTCTAAATCATGATCAAGTAAAAAGTACAAATTAAAAAATACTCTGAGATACCACTTCACACCTAATTGACTAATATCACAAAAGAGGAAAATGATAAATAGTGGAACAAATGTGGCAAAATTAGGACACTAATGCACTGTTGGTGAAGTTTTGAACTGATCCAACCATTCTGGAGAGCAATTTGGAACTACCCGGCTATATAATTGTGCATAACCTATTGATCCAGAAATATCACTATTAGGTCTCTATTCAAACTGAGAAAATTGAAGAGAAAAGGACTTAATTGTACAAAAATATTTATAGCAGCTCTTTTTGTGTTGGTAAAGAATTGGAAATTGATGGGATGCCCATTCATTATGAATGGCTGAACTAATTGTAGTCTATGATTGTAATGGAATAATGTAGTGCTATAAGAAATGATGAGTATGATGATTTCATAAAAATCTTAGGAAGAGTGAGAAGAACAGCAAAGTGAAGTGAGCAAAATTAGAATAACATATAAAGTAACAGCAATATTGCAAGATGATCAATTGTGAATGACAGCTATACTTAGCAATACAATAATCCAAGAAAATCCCAAAGTAACCCTGATGAAAAATATTATCCATCTCCAGAAAAAAACCGGTGGAGTTTGTATGCAGATTAAAACATGCATTTTTCCTTAAGTTTTTTGTGTTTTTTCTTTTTTTGGTCTGTGTTTTCTATCATAACATGACTAATGTGGAAATGTTTTGCTTGATTGCAAATGTACAACATATATCAAATTACTTACCATAAAGAAGGGCAGGTAAGAGAGGAAGGGAAAGAATATGGAACAACCAAAACATGAATGTTAATTGTTTTTCCACGTAATTGGGAAAAAATGAAATATTATTAAAAGAGTATGAAAAACAGATCTGGGGGGTAGAGGGAAAGCATTTCAAGTAGACAAAGCATCACTTCTTATCTGACATTTGTCCTAAATTCTCTGAGCTTACTGATTCCTCTACCCTATTTGAGTCTGTTAATACCCATCCAGTCTTCACACACCTCTATTTAGGTAACATTTGCTTACCTTGACTTTACAAGGCACACTCTTGTTTTAGTGTTTTTTATGAAAGTTCAGTAAATATCAAATCCAATACAAGGAAACCTGAAACACAATAAGTAAAGCAAGCAAGATTTATTGGGGGGAACACGTTCAGTAAAAAATATTACTTAGGAAAGATGATGGAAACAGGATAGGTCCAATGGGAGCAGGGGCACAAGACAATTCCTAGTGGCAAGTGGATTGTTATATTTTCCGTATGAGCATATATACCTAACGAGTGGAAAATGCTACAAATCAGGGATTGTCATTATTCTATTGATTATCTAGACTTAATAGTGATAATATTAATGCAAATTAAACATAAAAATGCATTGTGGGTTAACTCCTCCAACCCCTTGACCACAGCAGAACTGAATGCTCATCCTTTATGAACATAGCCTTTGCTGGAAGCAAGGGTGAAATTAGGCATACTCATGTGACACTGGATGGAATTAGGCATATAAATTAAATAAAATCTGGTGATTTTTTATAAGATTCTTACCCCAGTTTAATGGGACCAGGTATTGCAAAGGAAAGGAATGAAGAGTCTGGATCCAGGAAATAATGCTTCTAAACTTTTGCTAGTGTATATGTGGCAGGGTTGGGAGAGGAAGAGATGTTTGGGAAATAGGTGACTAATTTATATACATCTGAGTGGGGGGAGTAGTTTTGCACAGTTACTCCTGTTTTCACTCTAATAGGGAGACTCAGGAGTTTTGAACTTCCCTGGTACTTCTTCATTTAAAGGGTTGAGAAGGCTAATGGGGTGATTAAAGTTTCAAACCTTTACAACCCATTGATGTTTTGATCCAGGGTCTCTCCTTAAACACTGATAACACTTGGACATATTTATATTGCAATTCTTTTGCTTCTTTGATGCTGTTTATGGAATACCTCAATGGATTTCTCAACTAGAGATAATTTGAAGGGAGGAAGTAAGAGATGAAACCAGAAGAGAGAGTTAGATCTAAATCATGGATGAGCTTAAATATCAAGGAAAGTGTTTACATTTTAGCAAAATCTTAAATAAAATAAAGTAATCTAATGGTGGAATGTTAGACATTCACTAGCTTGTGGGGTTGAATGAGATCCTGCCAGCTGTCTTGCAAAACTACACCATATAGGCAACATCATCATTATACTTGGAGTATAATTATACCTTCCACATCATGGGAGTTAGGACTGTGGTGCCCCTGGGATCTGGAAAATTCACATAAATGTTTTTGGTCCTCCATATGAGAAGATCTGAATTATTATGGTATTGAAAGATAAAATATATTAACATTACACAATGCTATACATATATCTTATGCAGTTTCCAGAATTCTTCTACGTCATCTGCTGGCCTTTGCAAGTCATCAACTGCTTCTGCAAAACTCCCCCCAAATTCTCATTTAATTTCTTAGTCAACTCACAATATATTGAAATTGTGATATGGAAAGTCATGATGTGGAGAGGATAACTGTATTACACTGGCATTAAGAGAACTGGATATGAGTCCTATGTCTGCCACTTAATAGCTTTGTGACCAAGAATAATGCACAACCTCTCTGAGTTTTAGATTTTGGATCTTTCAAATGAGGATAATAAAATTAGTTCTCTGCACAGTATAGGCTTACCCACACAGTTCAAGCCTAGTCAGTTTGTTCAGGAAGAGTTTGCTATACAGAAAAGGACATAGAGTCATGAAAGTTGTAGCCTAACCTAAATAAAGTAGCTACTGTAGCTTAAACTCCTTAATTCCAGCTATATCTCATTTTCCTCTTACCCCAATCCTCCTGTATTCTCTTTTTGTGGAATCTATAATACATTGTTCCAAGACAAAACCTCACAGCTCTCAGTGAGGTTCCTCCCCAGTAGGAACTAAGATGCTCATATAAACACTTTTTTTTTTAACTTTGAGGCTTTAGTGTTCATATAGGAAAGGGTTTTTTGTCTTTAATTTCTTCTATCTCTTTCTACAACAGACCTATGAACATCAGATGTATTGGTATTAAATATAGAAATTGCTAAACTTACTAAAATATTCAAAGGTAGACTACAAAACATGACAGAAAATTTATCCTCTCATTGTAATGAGTGGTCTTGCTTTCTAGTCTGTAACAAACATTTAAACATATTCTCAATCTGCTGATAGAAATGAAAAATAAATCTTGGTAAAAATTAGGTAGAAAATAAAAGGGTAAGAAGGACACTATTCATGCAAGGGTACATTATTGTTATCACTCCATTAACTAACGACAACATGAAGATTCAGCTCTATAGAAAGCGTTAAATTTTTCTCCTGCAAAGAACCTCTAACTCAAACGCCTTGAGTAATATGAATATATGAGGATTTACTCTGCCATATGCATCAATAACATAACCAATAGATGAAAGGAAAAGCTTCTATTAAATTCCTCCCCCACTCAATAAATCATTCTCATGCTCCATACTAAATTATGCGTAGTATTCTTTAAAGCATCTTCTCTATTACTTGGTTCTACTTTAGAACAAGATATTACAAGCAATGAAACACATTTTTTTTTACTATTTTCTTGAGTTTAACTTCTATAGAAAATTAGAATGGGTCAGGCAGTCACATGGTGGTCAGAAGAAGCAACGCAAGTACATTCCTGAGGTCTCTTTCAAGAACTTTGGATTTGATTGTGGAACATGGGAGACACTGGCACAGTACTGCTTAGCATGGCTTGCCTACATAAGAAAAGGTGCTGTGCTCTTTGAGCAAAGCAAAATTGAGACAGCACAAAGGAAACGTAGGATGCACAAATTTAGAGTAACCACCCCAAATATTCATATGGACTATCTGTGCCCAATCTGTGGTACAGCATTCCTAGCTCATATTGATCTGATCAGCCACAGTCTGATACACTAAAACTTCGCTTTATCATGGTGATGTCATTTTGTTCTCTCCAAAAACGAAGGACAACAACCAACCATTCTTTCCTCCAACCCATTATGGAGCTCCCAGGTTTGGAGACGTCTTTATTGTTGGGCCAGGAAACACTAAGTAGATGATAGTGCAGAACGATTCTCCCAGGCCTGTGAAGAAAGTCAGTGACTATGCAGGAAGTGTCATCATCTTAATTGCATCCCTGATGCTACTGGATTTGCTCTTGATTATGGTCACTAAGTTTTACATTGAAATACCTGCTAAGTATGAACTGAAAGCTTTGGTGTCACTTCTCACATACACCTGAAAGTTTAGACCTAGAATTCTCCAAGATTGAGTCACTCCTTTAAGGAGCTGCCACATTGTTTTGTTTTGTTTTTGTTATAGTCATATTTTATTTTTTTCTCTTCTTCTTTTAGCCAGTTTTAGTTCTCTGTTTCATGATGTCTACAGGGACCAGGTGGCCTGCCTCAGTCACTCCCTTCTCCACAGAAGTTTAGCTCTCATTTTGTCACCAGTTCTTTCCTAGTTCCTGTTGGTTTCTACTAAGGTTTGTTCTTACAAAGAAAGTTGCAAAAATACAAGGAGCTGCAAACCATGACATTTTCTAGTTGTGGCTTCCCCCTATAAAGTGTAGTTCCTGGAGCTACAAAACTCTTACAGTGAGTCCTAAAATAAGTTGCTCACCTAAAACACTTTTCCACAGGGCATCAGCTAAAGTACAGGGAAAGATGCCATGGACTCCAGATAGAAAATTAAGATTCAAATGAATTTGCAACCATTTTGCTTGTGCACCTTGGTTCATAAAATGAATTTACCTTTGTCTCACGTGAAGCCACCAGTAGGTTCAAGTAAAAAATAATATATATATATATATATATATATATATAAAATAAATCCTTATTTTCAGAAACTATTTTCAATGTTATTCAAGAGTGAGAGGTTATTTTATCTGTAATAAGCATCTGAATTGGGCGATTTTGAAGTATGGTAGTCTGTCAGTGCAATCTAGCAAGGTAGCTACACTTTAAAAAGTTATCATTCATCATTTCCATCAATATTTTAGAACTAAACAAAATTTTGAAGTCAAACTGTTTTTCCTTGTGCTCTCAGAGCACAAATCAAGGATTTCAATAAGTCTCAGCTGGTCACCTAATCTTTTAAACTTCTAATTTGTCGAGATGTTTACAAATATTAATCACAATACTGTAAAGTAAGGTGAATATATACCAGGCTGACTTTTCTTTCACTTAAGCAGAGTTTGGTGCAACAAGTATGAGATATACAAACACATATACACACATTCATATACACACATACTTAATGTATATATGCATACATATAGACACACACACACACATACACATGCAGGCATATACCATATGCATATAATCACACATATATTCAATGTACACATATATAATGTACATACCCAAAGCCTTAAACCCAGTTCTCTCTGAAGCTTATAGATTGATCCACAATATAAAAACAAAGTACTTTCCCAAGCTCTACTTCATGATTCTATTTTGTGCCCTCCTGGCTTAGAGTGAATGTCAATGGTAATTGTTTCTCTTTGGTACAGGAACCCTCAGGGCCTCCTCCTCCCAGCTTGTTTTTTTTCTTTTTTCCTAATTGAAGGAGCTATCCTTTGACTAATTCCTTAAAGAGCCCTATTCACTGAATTGTCATTACCTCACTTTAAGTGAGCACCTGAAAAGGCCTTAGCCTAAAAGGACCAGGGTCTCCCATTGCATTCTGGGCCATATCCAGTCATTCTGAGGAAAATCAGGCCACTGGATCCAGATGGCTCTGTTCTGTGGATTCCTTGAAGACTTATTTTGCCCTCTGGTTCTAGAATCTCAGGGCAGTTTTCCTTGATAATTTCATGAAAGATGATGTCTAGGCTCTTTTTTTGATCATGCCTTTCAGGTAGGCCCATAATTTTTAAATTGTCTCTCCTGGATCTATTCTCCAGGTCAGTTGTTTTTCCAATGAGATATTTCACATTATCTTCCATTTTTTCATTCTTTTGGTTTTGTTTTGTGATTTCTTGGTTTCTCATAAAGTCATTAGCCTCCATCTGTTCCATTCTAATTTTGAAAGAACTATTTTCTTCAGTGAGCTTTTGAACCTCCTTTTCCATTTGGCTGATTCTGCTTTTGAAAGCACTTTTCTCCTCATTGGCTTTTTGAACCTCTTTTGCCAATTGAGTTAGCCTATTTTTCAGGGTGTTATTTTCTTCAGCCTTTTTTTGGATCTCCTTTAGCAAGGTGTTTACTTGTTTTTCATGTTTTGCTTGCATGTCTCTCATTGCTCTTCCCAGATTTTCCTCCACCTCTCTAACTTGATTTTCAAAATCCTTTTTGAGGTCTTCCATGGCCTGAGCCCATTGAGTGGGCTGGGATACAGAAGCCTTGACTTCTGTGTCTTTCCCTGATGGTAAGCATTGTTCTTCCTCATCAGAAAGGAAGGGAGGAAATACCTGTTCCCCAAGAAAGTAACCTTCTATAGTCTTATTTCTTTTCCCTTTTCTGGGCATTTTCCCAGCCAGTGACTTGACTTCTGAATATTTTCTTCACACCCACTTTGCCTCCAGATCCGCCCAGCCAGCACTTGGGGCTTGAGATTCAGATGCTGCTTCCCAGCCTCAGGGCTTTGGGCAGGGCCAGGGCTGCTATTCAGTGTGAGATTAAGTTCAGGTGCTCAGGTGGGGGCAGGGCTGCCTCATGGGCTCAGTTCCCTCAGGGGGTTTATGCAGAGACCTTCAACAATGGATCCAGGCTCCTGCCTGCTTGGGGAGCCCAGGTCTGCTGCTGCCTCTGCTGCTGCCTCCCGAGGGGTCCTGATTTATGGGGGCACCCCACTCCCCTCTCAACCCGCCAAAGAGACCCTCTCACCGACCCTTGTCACCTCTGGGTGGAGGGACCCACGTGGCTGCTGGAGATTCCGTCCCCAAAACCTGCTTGGATCTGCTCCTCTCAGCACCACGCAGCCAATGCAGGGCTGGGCTGGGCTCCGGGTCCACAGTGCGAAGGACCTTTTGCAAGAGGTTTTCAGGCTCTCTGCAACAGAAATCTTGTCTGCTCCATTGTTCTATGGCTTCTGCTTCTCCAGAATTTGTTGGTAGTTCTTTTTTACAGATATTTTATGGGCTGTGTGTTTGTAGCTAGGGTATGTGTGTCTTTCTACTCTGCCATCTTGGCTCTGCCCCCAATCCAGATGGCTCTGAAGGAGAAGGTGAGGCTGGTGACCTTGCACAGCCTTCCCTCGCTCAAATCAAAGTCAATTGGAAATCATGCTATCATTTCCATAATGTCATGGTCCTCTTTGAAAATGAAGGAAAAGCACAACAAATGAATACAGCCCGTTCACATTTTCTTATTCTTTTCTGGGCTTAGCCAATACCATAAAATTTTAACACCAGCATCCTCCTGTTGTTGACATATGTTTGTGAATCATGGAATAATCCAATTTCTGAAGAATCAAAAGTTTACTTTACCCAAAAGAAAATGGGAAGACTTATATTAAATGTATTAAAAGAGATGGCTGATTAAAAAAAAGGTTATTAGGTCACTAATTGTCAATTTTAAAAGATTGTTCCTAAATAATATTGGGAGACTCAGAAGAAATTCTCCAAAACACTGAGTGGATTTTCTGTGAAAAACTTTTGGAAACATGTTGGGAGTGAGTCAGACTCAGAATGAATATATTTCTTTAGGTTCAGAGTGGAAATAAAATGAGAGAATGTATGGGAATGGGACTAACATAGCAGAGAAGATCCAGGGAGTTTCCTGAGCCCTCCCTAGTTTCCCTAACGCAACTTTAAATCAAGCCTCTAAACAATTTCTGGAGTGACAGAACCCACAATAGATGGGATGAAACAATTTTACAATGCAAAACAACTTAGAAGGACTGCAGGAAAGGTCTGTCTCACTTGGGTGAAAGGGGAACACTGTCCAGAGTAGGTGGTGTCCAGGAAACCAATAGGAGTCTCTTAGCCACAGCACAGACCAGCAAATGAAGCATTTCTGTCCTAACTCACCAGGTCAACTGCGATGCCTCCAGCTCCATCACAACAGGCAAACTCGCAGGCCCCAAACTTCCAGTACAATATACATGACTGGACCAGGTTATCCCAATGTAGTGGTCAAGCTGTAAGTTCATGAATCCCTGGCACAGAAAGCCAGGAAGCAGGTGCTCTACAGCACAAGAAGCTTAGGGCAGTGCCTCCTGAACCCTAAAGCAGAGCTCAGCTTTAAAAGTCACAAAATAGCTGGAAAATGAGAGAACAAATGTAGGAAGCTCTTATGGTGATAGTTAAAATAAAAGCAAACTCAGAAGAAGATAACAATGTCAAAACACCTACATGCAAACCCGCAAAGATGAATATGAATTGGTCTCAAGCTCAAAAATTCCATTTGGAAGAGCTCACAAAGGATTTTAAAAATCAATTAAGAGAGGTAGAAAAAAGAATTGGGGAAAAGAGAATCATGACAAAAAACGTCAAAGCTTGGAAAAAGAGCTCTGAAAACTGACTGAAGAAAATACCTCCTTACAAAGCAGAATTGGACAAATGGAAAAGGAAGTACAAAACTAACTAAAGAATATACTTGCTAAAAGTAAACTCTATGAGACATCAAGAATAAGCCAAAAAAATTAAAAAGAAGAAAAGAAGAGAAGAAAATGTAAGATTCCTATTGCAAAAATGACTGATCTGGAAAACAGATTCAGAAGAAATAATTTGAGAATTATTGGACTACCTGGAAATTCTGATCTAAAAAATAACTTTGATAGCACCTTCCAAAAAATTATTGGGCAAAACTGCCCTGATATCTTTATATTTCACCAGAGGACAAAATAGTGATTGAAAGAATCAATTGATCACCTCCTGAAAGAGATCTCAAAATAAAACTCTGAAGAATATTATAGCCAATCTCTAGAACTCTCAGATCAAGGAGAAAAATACTGCAAGCAACCAGAAAGAAAAAATTCAAATATAACGGAGCCACAGTCAGGGTTACATAGGACTCAGTAGCTATTACATTAAAGAGTTGGAAAATGATACTCCTGAAGGCAAAAGAACTTGGATTAAAATCAAGAATAAAGTACCCAGGAGTCCTACCAAATGCCTTTTATGACACAAATACGATGCTGATACCTAAACCAGGAAGAGCCAAAACAGAGAAAGAAAATTATAGACCAGTTTCCCTAATGACTATTGATACAAAAATCTTAAATGAAATATTAGCAAAGGGATTATAGCAATTTATAATGAGGACAATACATTATGACTGGGTAGGATTTATGCCCTGAATACACAACTGGTTCAATATCAACATATTTTACCATTTTAATGAGAAAATCAAGAAAAAACATATGATTATTTCAATAGATGTAGAAAACACCTTTTGAAAAAAATGGCATTCATTACTATAAAAAAAAAACACTAGCAAATGGAGGAATAAATGGATCTTCCCTGAAAATGATAAGCAGTATCTATCTAAAACCATCAGCAAGTCTTATATGTAATGGGAATAAGCCAGAAGATTTCCTAATATGATCAGGAGTGAAACAAGGATGCCCATTATCACAACCATTATTCAATATTGTCCTAGAAATGTTAACTTTATAACCAATATGAGAATAAAAAGAAATTAAAGGAATTAGAACAGGCAGTGAGGAAACAAAACTATGGTATACTTAGAGAATCCTAGAGAATCAACTAAAAACCTACCTAAAATAATGAACAATTTTAGCAAAGTTGCAGGATGTAAAATAAACCACATTAGTCATCAGCTTTTTAATGTTACTAACAAAACTCAGAAGCAAAAGATAAAAAAAGAATTCAATTTAAAATATCTGCAATGTAGACAATATAATATGTTTGGGAATCTACTGACAAAGCAAACACAGGAACTATATGAACAAAATTACAAAACACTTTTCACACAAATAAATTCAAATCTAAACAATTGGAAAAATTCCTATCAAACTACCAAAAAATATTTTATTGAACTAGAAAAAAATAATAGCAAAATTCATCTGGAGGAATAAAAAGTCAAGAATAACAAGTGAATTTATGAAAAAAATGCAAAGTGGCAGAATTTTACTCTATCTAAAACTATATACAAAGTGGAAATGAAAACTATTTGTTACTGGCTAAGAAATAGATTAGGTACACAAAATACAATAGCAAATGACTATAAATAATCTACTGCTCAATAAACCCACAGACTCCTGCTTCTGGAATAGGAACTCATCATTTGACAAAAACTTCTGGGAAAACTAGAAAATAATATGGTAGAAATTAGATATAGACCAATATCTCACACCATACAAAAAGATAAGGTCAAAATGGGTACATGATTCAGATACAAAGCGTGACACTAAAAGAACATTAGCAGAGCAAGGAATAGTTTACCTGTCAGATCTATGGAAATGAGAAGAATTTATGACTAAACAGGGGATAGAGAGCATCTGTTGAGGGCCAGGATGGAGTGTTGTTGACAAATTCAGAATAGAACTTCAGGGAAACTGCTCTTTGACGCTGTGCTCATTTTCATCTGGAATGACTCTCCATGCCCCACCAAGATGTTGCTATCTCTGTGAAATAAACAAAAGAACTCCAGAATACAAGGGATATGTAAAATAGATGCCCTCTAGGCTAACAGTCTTTAAGACAATAAGACTGGCCAAATCACTAGGACAGGAGATGAGCAGAACGTCAGGTAGACTTGCAGTTTCTGTCTATAAATATCCTGACCCTCGGATCAATAAACGGAGTTGCCCTATCTTCAATCCACCTGCCCGTGTCTTTCTTCTTCACCACATCACTGAGTCACATGGGGAGGCAGGTCATTGGCCACAAGCAAAAAAAATTCAAAATGGATAATTTTGATTACATTACATTAAAAAGATTTTGCACAAATAAAACCAATGCAACCAAGATTAGAAAGAAAGCAGAAATCTGGAAAACTGTTTTTACAATTGTCTCTCAAAAAGTGTCACTTCTCAAATATGTAGAGAACTGAATCAAATGTACAAGAATACAAATCATTCATCTTTTAATAAATGGTCAAAGGATATGAATGGGCAGTTTTTAGGTGAAGCAATAAAAACTATAGTCATATGAGAAAATGTTCTAAATCATTAATGAGAAATTCAAATTCAGACAGCTCTGAGGTATTACCTCACATCTGTCAGACTGGCTAATATGATAGAAAAGGAAAATGATATGTGCTGGAGCAGATGTGGAAAATTTGGGACATTAATGCATTGTTGACATTGTTGTGAACTGATCCAACCATTCTGGAGAGCAATTTGGAACCAATGCCGAAAGGGTAATCAAATTTTGTATATCTCTCAATCCAGCAATACCACTACTAGGTCTGCATTACAAAGAGATTATAAAAAGGTAAAAGGATATACATATTAAAAAAAAATATGGCAGGTCTATTTGTAGTGGTAAAGAATTGCAAATTGTGGGGATACCCATCAATTGGGGAATGGCTGAAAAAAATTGTGCCATGTAAATATAATGGAATACTACTATAGTGTAAGAAATGATGAGTAGGAAGATACAAAAAAAACCCTGGAAAGACTCATATGAACTGATGCTGAGTGAAGTGAGCAGAACTAGAAGAACATCATACACAGTAATAGCAACACTGTGTTATTATCAACTATTATAGACGTTGCTCTTCTTAGAAATAAAATGATCCAAGAAAATTCCAAAAGACTCATAATGGAAAATGCTACTCATATCCAGAGAAAGAACTGATAGAGTCTGAAAGCAGGTTGTGGCATACTATTATCACTTTCTTTTTTTGTCTTTTTTCTTGTGTTCTGTTTCTTCTTTTATAAGACAACTAATGTGGAAATATGTTTAACATGATTGCACATGTTTAGAACCCAATCCTGATTGCTTGCTTTTAGGGTTTAGTGGGGGGAAGGGGAAGAAGAAGAAAAATTTGAATCACAAAAATCTCATAAAAATGAATATTGGAAATTGTCTTTATATGTAATTAGGAAAAATACTACTTACATCAAGAATGAAATGAGACATTTTTGGTTATTCAATAGTTAAAAAAAGGAAGCTTTCTTAATCCTAACATTGAAAGGATGTTCAACAAGGAGCCAGGAATACTGAATAGACTTAGTCCTCTTCATCTCCTTATAGCAGTCTGGTCAGCAGGGCAGGATGAGACCCATGACTGAAGGCATGTTATTTCATGTAAGTAGGATTTTAATGGCTTCAAATGACCAGCAAGCTGTGTCAATCAAGCCAGAAGCCATCAGAAAGCTGCATCGAGGAATGGGGTCCTTGAAACTTATATACTTGGTCCAATCTAGTTTCACTGTTCATTTTGTGGTGCACAAAACTAGTCTGATCCACTCTGGGGGAACTCTGATATTTAGTGATTTTATCCCAGAGAAATTGAATAACAATAGTGAGGTGAGTGGGCATAGGGAGTTTGTGATTTTTACCATTGTAGGGAGTCCATATATAGATTATTCCACACAACTGTTGATATATGGAAGTGTAAACAAATGATAATCAAATTCTCTTGAGGAACTTAACTAACGGAGCAGGTTGGTGAACAACAAACAGAAATTTGTAGTAAAGAAAAGTAACAAAATCTAACAAATATAAAAGGGAGGGTTTTTTGACAAAAAAAAAATTATACATATTAAACAACAAACCCCTTTCTTGTGAAGATATGATATAACTGAAATGCCTTACACATTTTTCAAAATCATGTTTGTTAAAAACTATTTGGAACTTTAATTACTCAACTGAATTCAAAATAAAAAGGCGAATGCCACAAAAAAGGGGTTAGATGTCAAAGGGCAAATATAAGTACTTTTAGTAAAGGATTTGGAAATTGAAATACGATTAGCTCAAAGAACTCATGACAACATTTGGGTAATTGTGAAGGTCATTTGACACATGAATTCTTCAGATATGCTTAAACATTTCTTTTCCTTTTGCTCCCAAGAAAGTAAAGATTTGAGATTTGTTCGTGGTTGTCTTGTCAGATTCCATCTTTATTGAATCCAATGTTCCGTGTTTGTCTCGGTTTCCTTCCTGTTCAAAAGAAATGGGAAAGAAGCCATAGTATCTGATTATATATGAAAGTAACTTTAAATATGCTTTGACTTGGTTTTCACTTGAAAGAACTAGAAGTCTCTGTCAGACTCTTTAGGGGGTAGGAAATTTGGAATATTTAATTGAGCTGGAAAAACATTTTCTCTACCAGCTTTTCATATACATACATTAAGGAAGAAATTAATGTACTTTGAATTTTCATTCATTTTTCTGGTTTTCCAAAAAATACTTGAAATTTTTTTTAGAAGCACCATATCTGTGAAATACTAATGCTAATAAGTAAGTTTGCATACCTTCCTGGGGGTTTGAGATCTTCAGTTTTCTCTCATGGGCCTTGTTATAGAGATCTGCTTCAATGAGACTTCAAGTGAACAAATGATTTAACTTTTTACAAGACATATGGAGTTTGATGTGAAATGAAAACACTGGTTTCTTTTTTTCTCTCTGTCACAAGTTGTAGAAACTCATTGGGGGCTCTCAGAATATGTGATACCTGGAATTTAATATCAGTAAATGAGATTAAATGAGTAAAATCTTGAGAGAATAATCAGTTGGCTGGAGTAGGACTGGGGTAGTGCTGCCACTCCCTACCAGTATGTATCCAGGAATGTAGTTTAGAGAAGGTTCACACCCTAGAGCTTGGTCTCTAATGAGAAAAATACGTTCACTTTTCTTATACTTTTCATTTTATTCACTCCTCAACCCAGCACTCTAGGAACAATATTTATTTTAGTTTATCGCAAAAATACTTTTCACATCTAGAGTTTCTCACAAAAAAGAGGGGAGGGGAATTAAAAAAGAGGTCATTGCATAATACGAACCAAGTCTGGGATAGGTAATTTGTTCCTAAACACACAAGAAATGCTAAATATAAAAAGGCTTTGCAAGCATAAATTAACCGGATTCAGTGACAACATAATTTTTTTCTTAGTTTTCAACAATCATTTTTATGAAATTTTGAGTTCCAATATTTTTTCTCCCTCCCTCCCTTTGCTCCCCTCTCTCCAAGAAAGCAAACAATCTGATACTGGTTATATGTGTGCAATTATATTAAACACACTTCCACATTAGTCACGGACAACTTATAGTTACTGTTGAAATCCAGTAGGAGGCTGATACTTAAATTTCATTACAATATAAAGCAGCATGTGGGACTGATTTTACTTTTCATCTTGCATTTATTCTGTAACTCCAGGTACATGACTGCTGAAATGGCCCAGTTTGGTCTAATTCTCTTTTTAGGGGCTATCCTTCCTGATGCAAAAGATTCCCCTGCTTTCAGGTAGCTCCAGTCTTGTGTGATTCAAGTACTCTGAGCGTTTTTCAAGTCACAGTGTCCCCTTCCAGCCTGGATGTCAATTTATTAACCAATCAATCAATCATTCAATTAATCAATGCCTCCAAAGAGCCAGGTACTATGTTAGACACTGGGGATGCAAATACAGTGACCAAAATAATCCTTATTTGCAATTTGCTTCCAATCGAATATGGAAGATATCAGACACATACAAAATGCACATACAGCAAAGATATAAAGTTAATAAATACAAACATCTGAAAAGTAGTTAATTGCAATGTAGTCTGACAGAGTGGGTACTACTAATTGGGGATCAAATGTGATTTCATGAAGTAGATGATCCTTGGGTTGTATCTTAAGGGAAGAAAGTGCTGCTAGAACTAGAAGTAAGGGGGAGTTCATGTGAGGTAGCTAGGGAAAAACCACAGAACTGTGAGATGGAGTGTTAGGTTTGAGGAACAGAGAGATTGTCAGTTTGACAACATGGGAGGGGAGTAATAGAAACTGAGGTCAAGTTGGGCAAATTCTTATAAATTAAGCAGAGGAGCTTACATTTCATCATAGAGGGAGTAGGAAGCCATTGGAGTTGGTTGAATAGGGATATTATACGGTCAAATGTGGGCTACAGGAAATAATTAATAATAATGTATGTTACTTTGGTAGCAGTATACAGAATGGACCTGAGGGGTGAGAGATTCTGTTTTTGGGAAATCATTTAAATGTTGTAAAGGCAAGAATAGTAAAACTTGGCAGGGTTTGATGCACAGAGTCAAGGGATATAAGGAGTCTAGGATAATGCCAAGGATATTGATCTGGGAGACTGGGTGAAAGGTGGCCTTTTGCACAGAAATTGGGAAATTTGGAAGAAGAGAGAGTTTGGTAGGGCACAATAATTCAATTTAAAGCTTGAATTTAAAATAACTCTGATACATCTATTTTGAAATATTCAAAGGACAGTGGCAAGGGATTAAAATCATTAGGAAAAACTGCGTCCATATCTCTACCTCTATGATTTCTTTTTAATAGAAGTTGGTTGGTTGTTGTCCTTCGTCTTTGAAGAGGATCACAATGACATCACTATGATGAAGTGAAATTTCAGTGTGTCTGACTGTGGCTGATCATACCATTATGAGCTCTGAATGCTCTAGCACAAGTGGGGCACAGATGGTCCATGTGAATATTTGGAGTGGATATCCCAATTTTGTGCATCCTATGTTTCCTTTGTGTTGTCTCAATTCTGCTTTGCTCAAAGAACACAGCACCCTTTCTGATGTGGGCACATCATGCCGAGCAGTCCTGTACTAGTGTCTCCCATGTTGCACAGTCTAATCCAAAGTTCTTGAGAGAGACCTTGAGAGTGTCCTTGTATTGCTTCTTCTGTCCACCATGTAATCACCTACCCCATGCGAGTTCTCCATAAAATGGTATTTTGGGCAAGTATACATTTTTCATTCGAACAATGTGGCCAGCATATCAGAGTTGCACTCTCTGAAATATAGTTTGAATACTTGGCAATTCAACTCCAACAAGGACTTCAGTGTCTGACACCTTATCCTGCCAGGTGATCCTCAGAATCTTCCTAAGACAGTTCAAATGGAAGTGATTCAGTTTCTTGGCATGGCGCTGGTAGACTGTCCATGTTTCACAAGCACATAACAATGAGGTCAGCACAACAGCTCTAGATAGAGATTGACATATTGATAGGCATTTATACCAACATATCTATTACATATATATCTATATCTATATGTACACACACATACATAGTCATTGAAAATGTTCAAAATCAGAGTCTAGCACTTGGAAATACAGTTAGGAGGTGTTATGTGAATCATAAGCTAGCAAAGGAGAATGAGAAGGAGGAGTCATACAGGTAGAAGGAGAATGAAGAAAAAACAGCTACAGAAAAAGCTAGAGAAGAGAGACTATCTAGAAGGAGAGAGTAGTCACAGTGTTAAATGAAGCACAGATGTCCAAAAAGATTCAACAGGAGAAAAGACCACCAAATTTAGCAATTAAGAGATCATTAGCAACTTTGGAAAAGGCAGATTACAAAAAATTGAATGAGAAATGAGAAGGTATCAGTTAGAGTAGTGGATGTAGACTTTTTCCCCTTTGAGTTTGGCTGGGAAAGGAAGCAGAAATATCGGAAAAATGTTTAATGAATGGTAGGTCTAGTGAAGTATTTTTTTCAATTGTTTTCTTCAGGATGGACATGTTTGAAGACAATAGAGAGTACAACAGTTTGCAAGAAGTTAAAGTTTCAAGAGAGAGCAAGTATCATTGAACATGTAATCTTCTGGAGGAGATAAAATGTAGAGGGTTTTGAAACGGTACAGCGATGGGCCAACTCTTTGTCAGAGATTGGTAGTCAGGAGGAGAGAGTGAGAGATGATGTCAAAGAGTTTTAAGATGAAGAGAATAGGAGAAAAGGAAACACATGTTGATTGAACTCTACATTTTCACTAAAGGAAGGGTCCACAGCTGAGAGGCAAGGAAGGAGGAAATTGGGGTGGGGTTTGAAGAGGTTAGAGAAGGTATGAAATAGTTTCTGTGGAACATGAGAAAGGAAATCATTTAGGGAGGAATAAAAGGAATGTCTCGGCAGAGGAAGAGCCCAGCTGAGGCTACATAACATGAATTTGTAATGTATGGATAAGCCTGGTTATGGGATTTCCTCAAGCTTTGCTCAACAGCTAGTAAATAGGAACAAAGAAATTGGGAGTTTTCTGAGGCTAAGATTTGGCAAGAGAAGAGCAAGGAGAGGACAAAGGGACAAGAGATTCAAGAGCAGACTACAGAGTGGAGTTGAAATGGCTGACTATAGGGTTGAAGTTGGGAAGAGATTAGAGTATGGACAGAGAAAGGGTAATGGTCTGAAAAAGTACTGAGGGGTGGAAGGATTGGAAGTCTTGATATTGACAAAGCTTGTATTGAGAAAGGGAGAGTTATAGTATATGTAAGGTGGATTTTAGTGTGTGTAAAGTGAATTTCATCATTTTTTTAAGATAATAGATCCCAGGATCATAGATACTAGTTCCCAGGATCCATGACCATAACAATCATCTAGTTCTGAGGCTCATAGTTTGTAAAGATCTCCACTCTGCTTATTCAATGTTATATAATCATAAATGATGTAAATATTTGTGCTTAAAGTTATGGATATCCACTGCAACTGGGCACTGAAATGTAATGATGAGTTCATATATACTTGTGAGACTATTGCTGGAAAATTGTCTTCTTTCTTATTACTCTATAAACCAAATGGACACTGGTCAGTAAGGGGGGAGTAGGAATGCCCAAGGGGAATGTGTATGTGTGCTTGCCTCTATTGGCCCCCTTTGAGGCTTAGGGGAGGAATGCACAAGCTGCAATATTGTGCTTGCTTTGATCAGTCCCCATTAAGGCTTGGAGGGATTTGTTAATGTGTGTTAATTTTGAGACTCAGGGAACTTGTAGGTATTGTAGCTCCTACTATGTTTTCACCTGCGCCTACAAGCAGAGTAATTAGGGGATGCTGTAGGAGTTGTGCTCCCATTATCAGCAACCTCATCGAAAAGACAAAAATAAAGTATACTTATTTAACCCATTATTATATATCCATTCCTGTCTTCCTGTCTGAGCAGATCAAGAATGAACCTTCTAGAACACCACTAGAAAAGCTCCCATTCCAGTTTCTCCCATTTGGCATATAGGGAGAGCCGGAATTTTGTGAGAATTTTTAGTTGGTTGAGTATTTATTTTAAGCTACTGTAATTCTGCTGTGCTCATGGCATGCTGTGTGGTCTTGTCCCAGTGTCTCTCATCTCACAATTGACACTAAAGTTCTTCAAGAGAGATTTTGGGAGTATGCTTGTATTGCTACACCAACTTCATGATGCTCCCCATCCCTGGTGGCCATTCCAGAAAATATACGTCCTACTCTGACTTTGGTAAGCTGGCCTTGCTTTTTTTTACTTTGTTTCACTCAGGGCTGCAATTTGGATGGAATAACTGCTGAGTAATCTTTAAACAAGAGTTATTTGTCTTTCAGGTCTATTGGAAGTGAGCAGTATAGTCCTTAAAGAAAGCTGCTCAGGCACAGAAGGGGCTGCCAAATCCTGCTGCTGCTTTAATCTAGTGAGAAGATGACCCTATGACCTGGGATACATGTACTCAGGGTTGTAGCTACAGGCTCCAGTTGCACTTGAGGTTTTGTCACTTGTCCATCACCATAGGACATTGAAGTAGGTAAAAATAGTAAAATTGTATGAGTGATATCTTTTGATTAGTGCATGAATTGAATTTAGGTGAGGCAGAATTGTTCAAAGTTATCAGTCTCACTCTTCCAGAGTTGTGAGAGTTCAGAGGCAAGACAAAAGCCAAGACAACTGACAATGGCCCAGAATTCAGTGGATGATCCTGGATGTCTTTGATGTCTAACCAATCTCTAAGACCTCCATGGCACCTACTTCAACTGCCTTCATGGTTGTTGAAACAAATTGTTCTCATCCACCCATTCCACTGGGGAAGTCTTCACATGCCTGGAGAAGACATCTCCCCCACAATAGAAAAACCTAATCAATAGTTTTGAGACCCCTTGGTACCCTCAACCTGCTCTAACTTGTCTGCTGAAATGGTTTACCATGATGTGCCTAATGCTTATGCTATAGCTTCTTGGCCATAGGTGAGATTTGGGTGAATCAGGTGGACACCAAAACTGGAAAGCAGCTCTGAAAAGGGCTTAGCACCACTCACACTAAAGATGCTAGTCTTTCATGAATACCTCTGCACTCATGAAAGTGGATGACAGTATAGTGGTAGGTCTACACTGTCACTGGAATTTGACAAAAGCAGGAAGAGAAATATGTCATTTCTTGCCAGAGGAAGACATGAACTCCCTCTTTGTGGTCTTGGCCTAAAAGAGTAGGAGCCCCAACCACAGAGGGCCTGGAAGCCTAGAACATGGGCCTACTTAGCTCAGTGCAGATCTTGGTGGCAGTAGCAAATATTCAGATGAGAACTTTGAAGGCCAAAATGGAGAAGTGTTCCATGTGAACAGCAGTTGAACATGGGTCATCTGAATGGTTTTTCTTTTCTTATGGGACAATATATCAGATAGGAAGGAAGGAAATAAACATTTATTAAATATCTAATTTTTTGCCACTTTTCTAAGTACTTTACAAATTTTAATTTATTTGATCCTCACAACAACCCTGGAAGGTAGATTATATTTTTATCATCCTTTTATCATTGATGAAACTGAGGCAAACAGAGGTTAACTGATTTGTGCAGGGCCTTACTGCTAGTAAATTTTTGAGGTCAGATATGAATTCAAATTTTCCTTACCACAGGTCCATTGCTCTATCTGCTGTGCCACCTAGACAGAGGACTGTGAGGGAAGTGGAACATTTATGAGTAAGGGTGAAAACTAGTGTAATACCATCTCTTTGTGCAGCTGAGGGAAAGAACAAGTCATGGAATTCAAAAAAAATTGAAGAATTGAGAGTTTAGGGAGTTTAAGAGAACATTCATGTGGATATTAAAGTATACTTGTATAAGGGGAGGAGTTAGGAAGAAGAAGATGATAACATAAGACCTGAACTCTTTGAGAAAGGAGAGAGAAGAACCTAAGTGTTGGTAGACTACCAACTATCAACTACCATGATTTGGATTGGGTGGAAAATTTTGATTGAGTAGACTTCAAAGGAGGAAAAGGTTACTGAATGGAGGAGGTTTTGTAAGTGATAGAAAAGAGTAAATGTTCCCATTCTTTCTCCAGCACCAGTATGCTCATCTTAGGATACTCATTTGTTAAAACAGCAACAATAACAACAACTAAACAGGAAAAGATGATCTCAACTGAGGTAACCCAAACTCAAGCTTGAATTGCCCATGCAGGGCATGTGTTTTCAGTGTCATATGACCATAGCTGCATGGAAAGCAGGTAAACAGCCCTTCTATGCACCTTTCCTTTGGGAAGTAGCTCAAAGTTGCCCTGACCTGAGTCTTAGCCAGAGAGGAAGAGAAAGGAGGAGAGAGGATCAGGTTAGTCTCTTTTGTATACCCACTGAGTTATCAACTCTGCCTGCTCCATGACCAATGAAATGGAATTACCTCAAACTTCAAGTCATTTAGTCATTAATCACACAACAGAAAGGTGGCCCAGAACTTGAACATGACCAATCAGTCAGTAATGACCACTTATTATTTTGTTACAAGACAGAAATTTTCTACCTCCAATAATAAAAGAGAAAAAATCATTTCTTGAATCATATAAAAGCATGAATGTTCAATAACACCTCCTTTGTAAATGATGAAGTGCTCCTCTAAGTGATACTTCTGAGTAATAACATGTGGAAAAGAATAATGTATTTAAGGTTTCAGGTGGGTTAGTTTCAATGTTGGTAGTTGTTTCTATATGAATAAACAGTTTGACTAAGTAAACTGTGGGACTGAGAGAGCTACAGCTGCAGCATAGACCACCTTTCTGCTCCCCCATCCTGCTTAATAATAAAAATAATGATAATACTGAAATGAATCTGTGATTTCATCAACATGAATATTCTGTCCAATGATGCAGGTTAAAACCCAACTATGAATAATAAGGTCCTAATTTCTCTGAGCAGAGAAATTAGATGCTTTAAAATCCTATTTCTTCCCAGTAACCATATCCATAGTAACAATAAAGAACATGAATATCTACAATGGCAAATTGTTTGACTTAACTGAACTAGTTCCCAAAATAATTCTGTTTTCCATCAAGACATAATAAGCTATCACTTCCCATACTATACTTGGTCCCTTTAATGTTGCTTTTGGTCATAAGCTGCTTTGACACAAGGTGCCCAAATGCTCATTTTGGCCATTGGTGGTTAAATATGAGTAATTTTGGAAATGAGTATTTGGGAATGAGTAATTGTGGGAAATGTGGAATCTGTCTAATTATCCCTTATTCATAACTTTATCATAAACTTCTAAAATGTTGCTTTATATTCTACCTTTTGCTCATGACATGATGCTCTTACAAACCTAAAAAGAGATGATCAATGCTAAAAAGGTAGCAAAGAACAATGGTAAACTACTTTCTTGGAACTAAAATATATCATCAACAAAAAATATACTTCTCATTATGTATTTTTTTAAAACACTGAATGAATACTAGATGGGAAATAATTATACTTTTTTGAACATTAGTGTAGGCAATTATCTGTTGTTATAAATGATTTCATAAAAATTGTTCTAAAATATCTTGTTTTGGGATTTTAAAATTATACAAAAATAATGATAACCAGAGCTTATACATCATACCATAAATAAAATGAAATCAAATTTCATGAATTAAGTTATAGAGACCCATTTATGATCAATAAATAACACATTATGCAAATAGAGGTGTGTCTCTGTCAATAACCCTATCAGTCTCCCAATACTCTGGTATTGGATTTTTGATGAGCCAAAATCTATGAGATTATACATTTTACAGATGGAAAGGACTGTACCATGTACTCTAAATTTTAGCCTTCAGTCAGGCAAGTTATGGATATCGGATTTTAAACACACACATGCACACACACATATGTTTGCTATCAAATGTCTATTTGTGTTACTCCCACCTCTCCATTTACTGATAAAAAAGAGAGAGGAAGAGGAAGAAAGAAAGGAGGGAATGAAGGAAGGAAAAAGGAAGGAAGGGAAGGAAGGAATGTAAAGAAAGGAAAAAAGGGAAGGAATGAAGGAAGGCAGACATACTTGGAAGCCCAGATAGGTTATGATTTATCCAACATCAAAGAGTTAAGTGATGGAGGAAGGATTAGAATCTGATCTTCTCCCTTTCTACTATTTAACCATGAAGGCATATTCTTAGTGGAGATATTTTCCCAAATCACTCTTTTTGAATATAATCAGATTTCTGTGTAATAAAATTTCACTTTGAAAATCTATTTTTAAGGATTTTCCCCTAGATTCAATGGAAAAAAAATCTAATTTGACATCTAGATTATATTTAAAAGAAAAAAAATAAGAGAGGCATATAGACATCAGTATTAATGATATTGTGAAAACTGTCATAAGGTATACAGGGACTCCTAATAATCATTATACTAACAAGTCGAATTTTTTTCATTGAAAAAAGCAAAATACAAATGTGACCATTACTGTAGTGTCTCAAATGTAGTGCCTACTCAAGACTCTGGTTGTAGTATGCCATGATAAGATAATAGCTTTGGCTATTAAAGGGCATTTTAGGCATTGCATGTTCTCTAGAGTTATGTAAACACAATATAATCCTGGATTTATTCTTCAATTACTTAAGTGAAAAATCATTCTGTAATGACTTCCAAAATTTATGGAGTACATTGACTTTATAGATGTGTTCAATCACCATTTCTTTGATTCTAATTCTTTTAAAAAACTTCTACTGCGTTCATTTTCTCTTCTAATCACTGCTATTATCCTCTTGACTTCTCCTGTCCCCGCATTAGGAGAGACTTACTCTAGAATAACTCTTGGATGCTTTATTCTGTTTTTTGTTTTCTCTGAAGAAAAGCATAACGAGGGATAAACAGTATGTCCCTTATTGTTCCACTACAACATAGCTCTTATGGTACCTTCACTGTTTCCTGGAAAATATGTGGCTTACTATTGAAGGGTGTGTCAGTGGAGAATATTTTACAAACCCTAAGTTATTCTGTGGTCTCCAAACAGATTAGGGATGAACTCTCTCTCCCTCTGTTTCTCTCTCCCTCTCCCTCTCCCTCTCCCTTTCCTTCCCCTTCCCCTCCCCCTCTCCCTCCCTCTCCCTCTGCCTCTTCCTCTCCCTCTCCCTCTCTCTTTGTACTTCTCTCTCTTTCTTATCTCTTTCTCTCTCCTTTTTTCTCTTTCTGTCTGCCTTTTCCTTTCTCTATCTCTTTTGCCCTAATTTTCGCTTCCTCCAGCTCCTCCTCTCTACTTCTCTGACTCAGTCTTGATTAGGTTGAGATATCTTGCTCTCAGTAAGACAGTTTACTTACCCACAGCCATACAGTTAGTGAATATCAAAGTGGTGGAATATGATCCAAGATTTGCCTTACTCAAGTCCAGTGCTCTATTCACTACACTGTACTATCTTTTTTGGTGTGTATATGAGTGTGTGTGTGTGTACGTGACCATAATGTATATGGAGATCCAGGCTTATTCAAATAGGTTGAAGCAAATAAAATGTTTGTACCCCAAATAATTTTATAAACCTCTTTGGAAGACTAGCAATTCAATTACTAATTAGAATTATATACACAACATTTAAGACTCAGTAGCAAATTCTCAGAATTGTTTCAAATGTGTTAAGACATATACTTTTTTCTTCTCCTAAGGAAATAAGATAAAGTTTTGTTCTCCACAGAGAGTAATTACGTACATTTGATTCATTTTCAAAGTAAAATAGTGACCAATATTTTACCATCTGGGAATTTATTTCAAAGTAAATCGTGTTAGGTCATTCAAATTAAAATGATAGACCCTATATAAAGTTGCTCCTTGAACTAGGAAACAGGCAAATTTTTATCATATCCAACATTATTTTGAGTGTTGAGGTTCATGTCTTTTGCGTAGGTTGGTGAAAAAAGGAAAGTTCCCTCCCTCCCCCCAAATAAATTAGAATTTGTAATCCAATTGTGTATACATTGAGTAATCCCAATAGTCTTTATGGCAGACTATCTCCTTTCTCTTTAAGTATCTATGTTTGCATATAATCTTGACTATACTACAGAAAGAGTTATTTTAAGGTAGTAGAAAGAACAATAACCATGGAGTCAGTGCACAAATTGTTTCTAATTATGTTCCTCTATCACTTACTAGCTGAATTACCATGGATATTCAAACTCTCTGAGCTTCCATTTCCTTCCTGTAAAGTGGGAATAATCATGTCTACACTACTTAGAGTAAAGAATTGTAAAGATTCAGTGAAATGACACATGAAAAAGGTTCTGCAAACTATAAATCTTTATATCAATGTTAGATTTTATTATATATTTTTGTTTTCACCCTCAGTTCTCTTCACCTTTGCATTCTTCCTTATAGTGTCAAAGGATGAATTATTTTCCCTTCTTACCTCTAAAGCTAAGTTCTCCTTTTGCTTTAAGGACCTTAATTATCACAGTACAGTCTGAAGGACAGCTCTAGTACTTGATTATATAGATATCCTAATAGTGCAGTTTTAAGCTTTAACACCTTAGCAAGGTATTTTTCAGGGCTTCTTAATTTTTTTCCACTCCTAACCCCTTTTATGTGGTTTGGCAGTGTGAGCTGCTGCTGCATGGGTATGATGGCATGCCTAGTACCAAGGCTACAGTGAGGTTATGTAATACAACACAGGCAAGCACAGTCAAAAATATTTCAGATTCATTATGCATCTGATTTTGAATTAACTTTTGGTTTTTGCTTGTTCAGAAATCTTTTACTTTTTGCCAAATTTTTCACAACCCCATATGGGATCATTACCCACAGTTTAAGAAGTGCTAGATAAGAGATGCCCTGTATAAGATAATTAACTCTGTTCTAATTGTTTTATGAATTTTAATCTTCTATCTAGTTTTAAGTATGCTACTTTAACGTAGAGTCTTTTTCTTTTTGTATTTCTTTTTTGGTACTCACAGCTGTTAGTAAGTGTTTCACTATATGTATCTATGAGGGAGTATCAGGAAAAAAGAATGACAATCCTCAGTAATGATATGTAGAGATCTGCCTTTTTACTTTGTTCCATCTGCTACTACCCTATTCCCCAACTCCTGCACTAGGAGGGAGCAAAATCAAATGGACAGCTTCTCATGGGGTGGGGTGTGTGTGACCATGATGTTTTAGTACTGAAAAAATTATGAAGATATCCAAAGTACAAGAAAGTGTTAGCTTTGGAAAATCACAAAGGACTTAGGCTGGGCTAGATCTGAGCAGAAGAAAAAAAGGAGATAAAAGGGGAAATTAGAATGATTTTACCTGGCTAGAGGAGCTCATATGCTCTTCCTCTAAAGGCTTATACAAGTCTTAGCAACTTGTGTCAATTACGCTCTCTCACTTACAGGTGCTTGACAATATGTACCTGGCTAGAGGAAAAATGTGATTGTTCCTTGAGGAATCAGCTTCTGATTCAATTTATCAATAGAGGATTTAGAGCTGTCTTTAATGAGGTTTGAATGAGTCATGTTAAGTTTGTCATTGCGTACTATCAGGCTTTAGGGATTGCATACAGTTAGAACACGTGTGTTATCTGATGTATGTGTATGTGTGTGTGTGTGTGTGTGTGTGTGTGTGTGTGTTGTGTCTGATCTTGGGAGGAGCGATGAGTTGGAAGAAGAGGCCCATGGTGTTTACTTTATTTGTTTGATTTTATTCTATTGTTAGGAGTAAGGAATTATATACAGTCATGCATGTGACTCCATTGAAACCCAACCGAATGAGAAGATAATGAAGTTTTCCACTGAGTGGAGTGTGATTGCCCATAATTAAACTAGTTCTTTGCAATAGGTTTTCTTAACCTGGAGTCAATGAAATTTAAAAAGAAAATCTTGATAACTATATTTCAATAAAATTGTTTTCCTTTATGATCTCATGTATTATATTTAATGAATTTAAAAGCATTATTCTGGGAAGGGGTTCATAGACCATCAGTTTTTCAAGTGACATATGATAAAAATAAGGTATAAAACTTCTTCCTTAGACTAATGAGTTTAGTGTTGCTACCTATGAAAGAGGCTAAGATGGCCAGTTCTCTGAAAACCACAGGATGTTTGGTTTTTTAATATTCTGGAGTTGAGTGGAATACAGAACTCCTAAAGTAAATGTGTGATAGACATCTCTTAAACTTTTCCACTGAATAGGATCAGGCACTACTTATTAACTCTACAATCTTGGACAAATCATTTAACTTCTCTAGGACTCAAATTCTTATCAATAAAGTAAAATGGTTAGAATGGGTGACTTCTATGTTCCCTACCAGCTATAAATCTGGTCCTGCAAGCTTGGAATTATTCTTTGGTGGCTTAAGATGTAATTTTAAATTTTATTTTAAATAATATGTACCATATGAGTATTATGTATACATGTATGCATATATGCATATATTATATATGTATACATATGTATATATACGTATATATACATACGTATATACGTGTGTGTATATATCTATATCTATATTTATCTATCTATCTATCTATCTATCTATCTATCTATCTATCTATCTATCTATCTATCTATATAGATAAGCTTCCATATTTGGTCTCAATCTGGCCACAGGAGTAGTGTAAACCATTTTAGCAGTTTAAGTTTAGCAACAGACCTGAGAAAACTTGATATTCAGGTCAGGTTTTTGTAACATGTGAAAATAATATTATCATTTAGTCTTTGATCTTCAGATTTTAGGCTTTCAATCCATTCCTGATCACTTCATTTGCAGGTCTAGGCTAAACCCTGAGTGCTGATAGCTTTGTAGGCTGCTGTTCCAGAGAAAGAAACTCTTGCTGTGGTCGATGATAACTTGTGAGGTTTCCTTGTAAGGTAATGATCACTCCACCAAGGTAAGGGAACTGTTCTATATAGAAGAAGAATCCATTTTCAGGCTTCCTTTCTATATCAAAGAAGATTTCCCATTGAAATTTTTTACTGCTTTAGCTTAATTGTTGGATTTAAGAGTAGAAATCATTTCGGGTTCTATCTTCCAGTATATTTTAAAGTCCTGTATTTAGCATAGTAGGGTATTTCAAGTTCTTTACCTCACAGAATTCAGAAACTTCTTCCATGTTAAACGATGCAGGCAAATTGAATAAATGCTTTCAAATGCGATTTTTTTTAAAAGAGCAAGTATGGAGAAACAATTTAGCAATTTAATGAAATGAGGTTGAAATATAAATTATTGTGGAAGAATTCTTTTGTTCAAAGTTAACTCCTTTAGTAAAAAGATTGACTTTTTGCTAGCATGGAAATTACTTTTACAAAAGCTTGTCTGTCTGGGGGAAGTGTTAGTAAATTAATGAATTGGCTTTTTAGAGTTTATAAGTCAAAACCAAAGAGAATGTATTTATCTAGACTACTTTGATGAGGGGAGATCACTAATTAATAAATTGTGTCCTTCCCTTAGAAAATTGTGCACTATTTTCTCACCTATAGTGTAAACAAACAATAGAATGAGACAACACAATTCTTTTAGAAAACATAACAATTTTTTGCATCTCTTAAAATTTTTTTTACAAGACCTAGGGCAAGTCCTTTAAAGAAAAAGCTGGACAAAGAGAAACCTTCATTTACCAGGACTTTTAGAAGCTCTACTTTATTATAGTGACAACTTTCCTGTAGCAGGATATAGTCAGACCATGCTTGTTTTTGTTTTTGTTTTGGGTTTTTTTGTTTTTTGTTTTTTTTTTGCTGTGGCTACTCAAAACTTATGATTTGGCTTAGTGATCAAGTGAGATTTTTTTCTATTCTTTTGAAAGAAGATTTCCTCAGAAGGCATTCAGAAAAAGTAATAGCCCACACTGATCACACAGATGCATGAAAGCAGTCTGATTCAAATATATTCTTCTAGATCATCAAATGAATTATGGTGACCAGGGATTATTGAGAAAGGCTGAAGAATTCTTGGCAAAAGAAAGAGCAATTCAAAAGAAGATGAGGACATTGCTAATTGATAGATCATTGTAAAAAGTAGGTCATAGATACACAACCTCCCGCAATGACCAAACTCAAACTCATCTCCAGATGTAATAGCAGGATTCAAGGATGTAGTACTGCCTACAAACCTGCCAACCCAAAACTAACATGAGAGATTCAATATAGATGGATATCCTTTTGTCTTTCCTCAACCCACTCCTCCATCCATTGAGAAGGCAAGAATTATGCCTATTTTACATAGGAAGTTATGCAAAGCATTTCGGAATTAGTCATGTTCTGGAGACAAAAGAGAAAGAAAGAGGAAAAGTATCATTTAATCTTCAATCTGAGTCCATCAATTCTCTCTGGAGGAGCATAACAAATGCTCCTCCAGATAAATTGTTGGCACTATAATAGATCATTTTATTGCTCAATTACTAAGTCTTTCACAGCTGATTATCTTTACAATATTTACTTGTACAAAATTTACTATGTTAATTTTTCTCATGGTTCTGCTTAACTAACTCTGTATCTGTTTATGCAGGTCCTTCCAAGTTTTCCTGAAACTATCCCCTTCATTTTTTTCTTATATTTCTTAGATTCCATCACAACTAAAATCATTTATTACTTCTATTATTTTCTTTTTTAGGGGTCATCTGTTATATTTTCTGCAGATAAAATTATTTTGACTTCCTTATTGCTAGTGTTTATTTATCAGTTTATTTATTTGTTTGATTTTTTTTTTTATGTATTATAGTTTACTGACATTACTGAAAGCTGGAGCCAGGCTGGCATAGTCTATGTACTTCATAGACATTATACTTCTGATTCTGGCCATTTGTAGCAAATTTTGTAGAATTACTTTCATAGATACATGATTTAGAAGGGTGATATAATAAGCATATCAGGGGAGCATGGAAAATTTTACCTGTCAGATCCATGGAGAAACAGAAGAATTTGTGATCAGACAAGAGATACAGGGGATCATATGATGTAAAAAAGAAATTTTTGATCACATTAAATTAAAAAGGCTTTACACAAACAAAACCAGTGCAGCCTAGATTAGAAGGAAAGTAGGAAATGGGGAGGGGGGCTGGAATTTATAGCAAGTTTCTCTGATAAAGATACCACATCCCATCCAACATTTACCATTATTTTTCAGTAATGTTAGGCAATCAGAACTGTTTTTAATTTTCATTTCTCTAATCAATATTCATTTAGAGATTTTTTATGTGACTATAGAAAATTTTGATGTTTTTATCTGAAAACTGCTTGTTTATATCATTTATCTGTTTATCAATTGGGGAATGACTTTAATTCTTTAAATTGGATTAAGTTCTCTATATATTTGCAAAAAGTAGACTTTTATGAGAGATATTTGCTGTAAATTTTTCCCCTCACAAATATGATTATGATGCATTTCCCTCCATCCTATTTTTCCCCTAAGTTATCCTTTTCTTTCTCTTTTCACCTCATCCATCCTCAAAAGTATTTTGTTTCTGCACTCCCCCAATCTGCCTGACCTTCTATTGGAAAACCCTTCTCTTATCCCTTTCCCCTCTTACTTTCCTGTAGTATGATAGATTTCTGTACCTAAGAGTGTATGTTATTTCCTCTTTGAGCTAATTCTGATGAGTAAACTTCCAGCACTCCTCCAATCTCCCCCATTTTCTCTTCCATCATGAAAGTTCTTTTATGCCTCTTTTATGTAAGGTAGATAATTACCTCACTCTACCTCTCCTTTTCCCTTTCTTCCAGTGTTCCTTTTTCTCAAACCTTGGTTTTGGTTTTTAGAAATCATCCCATCATAATCAACTCACACCTATGTCCTCTATGTAGAATGCTTCTAACTGCTAACAGTGACAAAGTTCTTAGGAGCTACAAGTATCATCTTCTCATGTAGGAAAGTACAGTTTAACTTTACTGAAGTCTTTATTATTTCTCTTTCTTATTTACTTTTTATGCTTCTCTTGAACATTGTATTTAAAAGTCAAATTTTATATTTATCTCTGGTCTTCTCATCAGGAATGTTTGAAGTTCCTCAATTTCATTCATCATGCATTTTTTTCCTCTGAAAGATTATACTCAGTTTTTCTGGGTAGGAAATTCACTTGGTTGTAATCCTAGCTCTTTTGGCTCAAAGAATACCATATTCCAAGCGCTTTGCTCTTTTAAGGTGAAAACCGCCAAATTCCTGACTGACTAGTTCTAGAATGCCTGAATTGTTTCTTTTTAACTACATGTTGTATTTTCCCCTTGATCTGAGATCTCTGGAATTGGACTACAGTATTCCTTGGAGATATCATTTTTGGGATCTCTTTAAGGAGATGATATAAGGATTTGTTCAATTTTTATTTTGCTCTCTGGTTCTACAATATCAAGGCAGACTTCCTTAAGAATGTCTTGAAATATAATATGTAGGCTCTTTTTTGATCATGGTTTTTTGGCAGTCAAATAATTGTTATGTGTCCTGGATCTATTTTCCAGTTCTGTCATTTTTCCAATGAAATATTTTGCTTTTTAAAATTTTTTCATTCCTTTTATTTTGTTGTTTCTTGGTGTCTCATGGAGTCCTTAGCTTCCAATTTGCCCAATTCTGATTTTTAAGGAATTATTTTATTCAGCGAGCTTTTGCACCTTTCTGTCCATTTGCCTAATTTTATTTTTTAAGGAGTTGTTCTCTTTATTGGATTTTTGTGGCTTTTACCAAAGTCGTATTTTTCTTCAATAGCTTTTTGTGCCTCCTTTATCAAGCTGTTGACTTTTTCTTTTCCCAATTTTCCTTCTACTTCTGTTATTTGATTTTTAAAATCTTTTTTGAGCTCTCCCAGGAATTCTTTTTGGGTCTGAGAGCAATCTCCTGACTGTCTTACCATCTATGGTCTGAGAGTTCCAGAAGCTTGATGCTCATTCAGTCTCACCCCAAGGTGTACTGCTGTCATGGAAAAGTGCCACCTGCTGCTTTTTTGCTCAATTGTTACGTGCAACAGACTGTCCTCCACTCTCATCTTGATGTGACAAACTTTTACTGCTGATCTTCTAAGTTGTCTTGGGCCAGAAAATTGTTTCATCCTGTCCCTTTCTTGGTCTTGCTATGCTAGAATTAATTTTAAGGTGCTATTTTAAAGTTGTTTGGAGGGAAATTTGGGAGAGACCAGGTGATTCCCTGCCTTTTTCCTGAGAACTATTCAAAGCAGTCTTTAGAGGAAAATTCATATCTTTGTATATTTGCATAAAAATATAGCACACATAATATTATATTATAATATTAATATAAAAACCAAACAAAACAATTGTATCTACTACCTCCAATAAAGGAATTCTGAAAATAGGAGAAATTTTAAAAATTGAACCAAAAAACAAAACAGAGATACTTTTTAAAAAGTCTAATTAAAAAATATATATATGTATATATGTGTGTGTATATACATTTATATATATGTTCTATTTTGTCCAAAGAAAAAGGAGGAAAAACAAATTACCAAGGTGAAAACAGAAATAGACATTAACAATGCGTAGTGAGAAAATAGTATTATAAGAAAAAACTGTACCTAATTAAGCATATATGTTCCTTCCAATAATAGAGAGGACCAATCCTTTACAACTCATACCATGCAACTCTTATTATCCCACTATTTAAATGGGAGGTACTGGAAGCTTCCTTCCTTATCTCCTGACATCTACAGTATAGCAGTAAATGATTTAAGATGTTTAGCTATCCTCCATTCTCACTATTGTGGCCAGGCCATTTTTTCCCAGACCATTTAAAAAAATACAGTCTTCTCTCTTCTTTGTAATTCTGGTTCCAACTTGTTGCCCATTTGTACAATTTGTCCCAAATATACATATTAATTAATAAGCTCTATAGGTTGTCCATTCAACTTCATGCAATAATTTGGAAAAATATTCATCTTTCATCCACTTGGTCTTATTTGTATCGATGACCAAGCTGGGATCTCTTGATGATTACTTCTTCCAGGGGACTTATCCATGTTACTTGTTACTAACAGTCTAAAAGTATCTACAGCTCCATTAGATTGTGCCAAGGCTGAACTGAGACTAAAAATGAGTTCCTGGATAAATTTAAAAGATAACATTAGCAGAAAATATCCTATTGTTCTGCTTTATAGTAGGTGGGGTGGTGCATGTGTAACCTTTTCATGTGTGATCTCTCTGCATATTCCCTCTGCCACTGATGGATCTGCTAGGTGATGCCATGGACAGAACACTGGACTGGAGTCAGGAAGACCCGAGTCAGTTACTTACTAGCTGCATGATCCAACAACAACAAAAACAAAAAACACCAATTGTTTGGCTTACAATCCCGCTAATTGTCAAACTGCTTAAATCCAAGTTTACCAACCATCTATTAACTGCTAAATCCAATGGTCTTTTCCACTCAAACTCCTCAATATGAGACACTCTTGAACAATATATTAAGGGCACTCTATCTGCAGAGAATTTAAAAGTTGGAAGAGACCTCAGAGACCTTCTCCTTTAAACTATCTTCATAAATACACCACTCACTCTATTAGCAATCATCTAATCTCCTTCAATATCTCCAATGATGAAGTACCTATCACCTCTTGAGACATTCCATTTATGGACAGTTTATGATGTGGAAGAGGAAAAAGCAAATCAGATTGGTCCAAATTTCTACAGGTAATTACCTACGTGGTGGCAGCAGATACCAAAGCAATGTCAGCTAGTAAGTACAGAATATGAGCTATGTGACCTGAGGACCAGCTTAGCTATGGTCAGAGAGTCTGAAAACTAAATAGGATGGTCTCAGTGTGATGAAATTTTAGTTCTCAGTCACTCCTAAAATCCATCTACCAAGTCACAGGGATTGTAATTTGCTTTGGTGAAATCAAGTTGATCACATTGCAAATCCTTTAGTTTAGCTTGGTCATCTATACAAATAAGACCAAGTGGATGAAAAATGACTATTTTTCCAAATTATCACATGAAGTTGGATGGACAACCTATACAGCTTATTAATTAGTATGTATATCTGGGACTAATTGTACAAATGGGCAACTAGTTGGAACCAGAATTACAAAGAAAAAAGAAGGCTTGATTTTTTTAAATGGTGTGAAAACTAAATTGAAAATAAAATTTAGGTTGAAAAGAAGTGTGATAGCAGTAGTCAGTCAACAGTTGATCTCTGTAGGTCACTATCAGTCTAGGAACATAAACATTGGGGGAAATATCACTGACTAACTGAATGATTGTAATCTCTGTGGTCACAGTGCATGGCTTTTCTCCCAAGGAGCACTCAAACATCTTCCAGTCTCCTTGTAACCATCACACAGAAACGGGTATAAACTCAGTCTGAAAATCATGTCAGTCTAAAATAAAATTAAGCCTCAGGGAAATGAAAACGCCTCAAACCACAGGAATTTTAGGCTTTGTCTAGAATTCTGACATTCACATGATGCTAACAAATGTTAGGCTTGTCAAGACAATGGTTAGAAACTTTCTTGCCATTCTTTGTGATACCAAAGTAGTTATCCATTGATTGGGGAATGGCTAAACAAATTGTGATACATGAATGTGATGGAGCATTACTGGGCTGTAAGAAATGGTACAAAGAGAAGCAGAGATTACTGGTGTAAATTCAATAAGAGCCAGGGAAACATAACACAATCACTATTCTAATGTAAATAGAAATAACCATTTTAAAAAGACTAAAAGTAAAAAATTGGCAAAAAATTTCAAAGAACAAGCAGGGATCCAAACAGGAGATCTAAAATAACATTCCTACTCTACCTCTTTGTAGAAGTTGGAAGTCTACTAGTGTTGTATATAGTACATACTTTCAAATTTCCTTGATGTATTAGATCATTTTGTTGATTTTTTTTCCTTTTTGCCATTAAAAAGACTCTTATATGGGATGGTTCTCTGAGGAGGGTGTAGAAGAGGGAGATAAGGGGAAACTTTGGTGATATTAAAAAAAAAGACATCAATAAAAATTTTTAAAAATTAAATGTCCAAATCTGTGGACCAAGTTAGCCCACTATTGGGCATATACCCCATGGAAGTGAAATATTAGAAACAAAAGTCCAACATATACCACAATATTCATAGTACCACTCTTTGTGATAGCAAAGAACTGGAAAATTCAACTAAGGAATTACTAGAAACCTATAGCACATGAATGAAAAATTATCGTACAATACAAAACAACCAATCAAGAGTTGAGAAACATGAGATTTATATGAAATGATACTGAGCAAAGCTGAACTGAAAGAACAATCTACATAATGACCATACAAAATGTAAATAAAAGATTTACTCATACATTAAAGTCTCAGAACAGGTAAGAAATACCTCCTACCGCACAGACAGAAAGGAGGGAAACTACTAGGGCCAGAGCCTTTATATGTTATCAGACTACAGGGAAAGTACTGAATTCCTTTTTGCTGTCACAAAAGAGGGCTTAACTTGGATCTAGAAATGGTTGACATAAACAGAAAAGGCATCAATAGAACAATAAACAAAAGGCATTGATTAGTTTCATTGGGATCTCATGTTGAACAATAAAATGTTTACCAATAAAAGAAGACAGTGCAAAAAAAGTTTCTACATATGATAACATAGATAACCTCACCCACAAGAAAATCTTTCTCATAGGAAAATGTCTCTTCAGCTTAGATTCTACTGTGTATCTCTTCATAGTGGCAAATACTTATAGTGAACATAAATCTCCCGATTCCTTAGGAGATTCTTGATGTTTGAACAGGATTATTTTTGTTATATCAATTCAAGGAATTTTTTGATGTATAAAAAGCAAACAACTTCCTGTAAAACGATTTTTAAGATGATGTTTTGATTAGCCAAATCCAATGCTTTTCAAAAGCAAGAAGTGATTTCAGTGGAATCTCATACTCAATTACACAATGATAAAGATATGTTCTACTGCTAGAAAAAGAATTACTTGTTCCCTTCTAATTCCTTCATTAGAAGTGTTTCAATTCAAGTATACATGAATCTTTATAAAGGCTTTATAAAGATGAGAAAGTTAATAGAGACCAGTAGTATATCTGATTTGTCAGATGCTCTTCTCACAACTTTGGTCTCTTTCACTCCTTCAGACACTTTGTGAAGTGATCACCTCTAACATGGATGTCCTTTAAGCACACTTTGTCCAATATTACTTCTTTTCCTGCCTTTGTCTTTAATAGTTCCATATCTATTGCCCCACTCAGTACATTCAGGATTGTAAGGTTAGAGTCCAAGTGTGGTGGTTCTTTGTCCTTGATAATGAAAGCAAGTGAAAGCAAGTTTCTTTGCAAATCTTTTCATTTTTTATCTACTTGTTTTCTTTCTTATATTTTCATGTTAACGTGCTTTTGGAACAAGCTCTGATTATTTGGATCTCTTAGCAAGCTTTTTTTCCAACTGATTTTACCCTCTCCCGATGCTTTCTGCTTCATGAGGTCCCAGGATCACACATCATTCTTCTTCCTTTGACTTTTACAAATTAATTTGTATTCTAAATTGATGTAGCCTTTGGCTGCCCTCTCCACTTACCAAATAAATCAAATGTTTGCTGACAAAGGTGCTTTCAAACCTTATTTGTTCTACTTTTATAAATTTATTATAATCAGTTTTGTGATTTCCATTGTCCATTCGTTACTTGTTTTTCATTATCAATTACTGATTTAATAGTTCAGGACAGAGTTATTTCCATTATATGCCACATTCGTTTTTGTTGTTATTTCTTTCAGCTTTTTATTTATTTTAATCTTGGCTCTGACAAGTCAATGGTCTAACTACTTTACAGACAGTCAATTCAGGGATAGCTCCCACATCAATAACTAGTTTTTCTTCCTAGACTGTTGACTTAAAATCAATTTCATTTTCGGGATTTTATTCGTTGCTTTTCATGTCTAGTGCATGCTAATTCTTTTCTCGAGGAAAATATTCATGATGTAAAGGTGTGAGGCTTTTCTTTAGCTTACAAGTCCTTCTACTCCTACATTCCTTTTTCCTGAGCCATGATGCGATATATCACTCACCCTCCTTACCTTTCTTCAACTTTACACAGAACTCAAAAAGTATTCAAAGATATGTTGATTTAATTTGCAGGATCTAATTGAGTACTTTAAAGAATCTATCTTTTCATCCTCTGCAACTCATGTTGGTATATAAATGAAAATATTTTCATAGTGACACTATTGTAAATACTTATCCTTATTATTCTAATTCAAGGTGATGAAATATCCTATAAAATGATGTTTTTTGTTGATTTTGCATGTATAACTAAGCCAATCTTCTCTTGACTTCTTTAGGTAGTATATATGATTTTTCTCCTTATTTTGTTGCAACTTCCTTCTTTCTTCTAATTTTGTTCATAATGAGAATATCAATATTGATATGAGTCTGCCCAACCGCAGCAGTCTGCTTGTTGATCATTGACAAGAATTTCATATTTAGAGTACCAGAAGATAAATTGAAGTTTATAGTAAAAAATATTGCTCTTAGCTCCCTTTCCACATTTCCTCCACTCTGTCACTGTTACTGAAATAAAAAGGAAAGAACTGTACAGGACTGATGACTACTTATATTTCGATTTGTGCAGTGGGTTGCCATAGCCAAAAAATAGTCGTGTCCAGACTATTATTGACAAGCCTCTTTGTATTTGGAAAGCAAACGTGGTCACTTTGACAGGATCTTACTTGAAGCCCTTCTAACATGATAGAGGCTGCAAGAGCTTGTACTTTGCTGGCATCCTCCTGGAAAGCATGGTCACTTGCATACCAAGAATACGTCATTGAAAAAACTTAGTAGTGCGTTTTTCTCCAAGAAAACTGGAACTTTATTGTCTGCATGTATTTTAGCAGCAGTTTTAAAAGTTCTGCTCATCTGCAAGGCAGAGCCATGTGGTTCAAGCTTCCAAAATATCTTTAATTCTCTCTTTGATGCTGAAGTGACAACTGGTTTCTTGGTCACTACCACAATGTGAATCAGTGCCTGAATTCCAAGATACCTGATTCACCTGTTCTTTCTCTCCATATTGATGATAATAGTTTCCAGAAGAACTTTTGCTTTCCTTGTCTGAAGAGTCTTTAGTCAATATATGTTGTCTTTGCTGCAGTCATCCCCTTTATTTTAAAAGTACCTTGACTATCCAATGTTAGGCTACCAATATGCAAATTCTCCCTTGCTTTCCACAGAAAGGACCCATGGTACATAGAAAATGATAGTATTCTTTGAATGAGAAGAATGCCGACCAAAACAAAAACAATAAAAGCAATAATAATAGCTAGTATTTCTACAGTGCCTTAATGTTTGCAAAGGACTGTATACACAAAATCTCATTTTATCCTCACAATAATCTTGTGAGGTAGGTGCTATTTCTATCCCCACTTTACAGATGAGAAAACTAAGACTGAAAGAAGTTAAGTGACTTCTCTAGTATCGCATAGTGAGGAAATATGTGAAGCAAAATTTGAACTCAAATTTTCCTGATTCCAAATTCAATACTTTCACCCAATTTACCATCTATGTGCCTAACATGACAGATAAACATTAAAAATCAGAAAAATCTTAGGGCCAAGGATTAATCAGTTTCTGAAGAAAGTGGAGGTAAAATCCATTTGAGGTTCTATGATACAGCATAGACTAGTAGCTAGGCTGAATCAAAGACTAGATTCTTGTCAATATCAAAGTATATTGGATGAGATTGTATCAAAACAGTTTTCATATTAAGGCAATTTGCATGGAAACCAGTTTTAACACTCTCTGGTACTTGTCTAATGTGATTTGCCTCACTGGAGCTAGCCTGGAAGAAACAGGAAGGCAAACTGAAAGACAAACAGGAAGGAGCATATGACATGTAAGTGAAATCAGCTTAGACAAATATCTTCCCTCATACTTTGAAGAAGATACTTTAGGATACTGAGTCCAAAAGCCCTGGAAATATCAGTATCCCCAAATACTACTGCTAGAAATTGAAGCTATCCCTGAGGGAAGCAATCCCTTTGGAGAATGGTGCTGTTGTCTTTATTCTCACCATCACCAATAGTAAACCAACTGCCATCAGTGGATAAGTAAACAAAAGAGCCCTGGGAATAGCAATACCCAAGATACTCCATTGTGATCACTGGTTCTCTTTTTAGCTCAGTCCTAACAACCATCTTTAATAGGATCAACATCTGTGAAGTAGGTAAAAGCCATTTCCACCAATTGCCACATATGGGGTACTGAATCCAGGCAAGGTGAAGTGGCAAGATACCGTGAGGGAAAGATAGGTGCCATATGCCAGACACCTTGATCATTTCCTCCCATCGTATCATATTGGAGATAGCATAGCACTTTGAGCCTAAGAGTTCAATAAATAATCATGCCATAAGATGAGAGGTTCTGTTTGCACTCCAGTTCCTGCACTCATAATCCAAGGAATTAATCCTACTAGAGATGCGACCTGGCATACTGAAGATGTATGAAAGAAGGTTCTCAACACCTAAGTCCTTGACACTGTCAAATGGCTACACATCAGAAATAGATATAGTATTTTTCTTATACATAAGTTTTATGTTAGTCACCTATGTTATATATATATATATATATATACATATATATATATAATACACACATACTTGTGTGCATATACATGTACACACATATACATTCATATACATATTACATCTAAATGAAATTTTCCCCAATTTCATGTTAAAATATTTTATAAAATTTCAAGTTCCAAATTCCATCTTCCCCACCCGCTACAATGACAAGCAATCAGATACAGGTTATACATGTGAAATTTTGTAAAACATCTTCATATCAGTCATTTTGTATAAGGAGACTCAAATGAAAGGAAAAGAATGAAAGAAAGACAATGAAAAATAGCGTGCTTCAGTCTGTATTTAAACAATATTAGTTCTTTCTCTACAGGCAGATAGAGTGCTTCATCATTAATCTTTTGGTACTGTCTTGGATCATTGTATTGCTGAGAGCAGCTAAGTCATTAACAATTCTCCATCAAATAATATTGCTATTTGTCTATGCAATGTTCTCTTGGTTCTGTTCATTTCACTTTGCATCAGTTCATGTGAGTTTTTACAAGTTTTTTTTGAAATCATCTTTCTTGTCATTTCTCGTAGCACAATAACATTCCATTACAATCATATACCACAGCTTCTTTGGTCCTTCCCCAATTGATGAGCATTCTCTCAATTTCTAAATCTTGGCCACCACAAAAAAGAACTTCTGTAAGTATTTTTGAACAGATAGGTCCTTTTCCCTTTTATTGGATATCTTTGGGATATAGACAATGGTATTGCTGAATCAAGGAGGATGCACAGTTTTGTACCCCTTTGGGCATAGTAGACATGGATATAGTTTTAGCAGTCAAAATCATCTTGAAGATGCATTAGCACCTCCTTTACTGATAGAGGAAATGAAATATAAAGACCATGTGACCTTTCCATCTAAGTTAAGCCTCCTACACATGTTGTCTCCTTTATTTGCGATCTCAGTAAGGACAGGGAATGTCTTATCTTTTCATTTATGTTCTCAACAATTAGTGCTATGCATATAATAAGGGCTTAATAAATGCTTTTCCCTTCTTTCACTCATTAGATATATGTTACTGCCTTGCTTTGATATGTCTACATTGTCATAGGCTGTTGTTGGGTTTATCAGGTCCCGCTTGATTCAGTGATGTTGGTGATACTGTGGGCTTAGAACAAAATATGTGAGCTATCGTGACAGTGTAGCTGCAGGATTAACGCTGGTAGTGCAAATAATGCAATTAAATAATGGAAAAATAATTCATACATGAATAAAAAGTTGACTGTGATAAGAAATATTTAGGAAGTGAAGAAATATTTAGGAAGTGAAGCTCAGTCATTTTCTGTGACCAGGTAGAAGTCCAAAGCATAGTGCAATGGAAACAACTCTGGATTTGGAGTCAGAAGACCTGAATTTAAATCCCATCTCCTGTCCCAGGCATGTCACACCACCATTTCGGATCTGATTTTTCTCATTTTTAAAATGAAGTAGGAAATGGGCTCCAGGTTCTCTTGTAGCTATAAATACATGATTCCATGAAAGTGAACAACACGACAGACTGGAAGATTGAAAAAACAAAAACAAAAACAAAACATCAGTCTTAGGAAATTAGCCAAAATACAAAAGGAATTGGTATCATTTCAACTAGAGAGATAAAAATACAGGGAGGCCATAATAAATCTTTGAGCTTATAAAGGAAAATTATATGAGTGAACAGTCATTTTATATTTCTTTTGAGTTTAGAACAATTAAAAATGGACTCAATGTATAGATTGAAGGTTTTGAAGAAGTGTTTTGGGAATCACATCCTATCTCCTCTAAGAACTCTAAGATGTTGGAATGTTTTACCAATTGAGGTCAGAGGGATTCCCTTCGCGAAATAATACAACCACAGAATTTGATAATTTGATGAGACCTCAGCATTTATCTAGAGATAAACCCATAGTCAAAATGAATCCCCGCTAAGCGCTGAATAAGTTGTCGTGCAGCTTCTATGTTTTGATTTCTAAATCTATCACCTCTGAAAACAGCCCATTTTCCTTGAGGAGAGCTCTAATTCCTATGATCTTTTTTTTATGATATCAAGACTAAATTTCCTTCTCTCCATACCTCTTGGTTCTACCTTCTGTGGATAAAAATAACTCTAATTCCTTCTACATACTATAATGCTTCAAATACTTGAAGACAGCTGGATTGTTTGAACCTAGCATATCATTTTCACCTCAGTAACTCTCTAGGAATGATAGAGAGGGCTACAAGGAATTTTGTTTTCCTCTAGGTCCTGGTTCTACTCCAAAACTCGCATTTTGGGTCCATGAATCCAGGTCTTGATTTGGGTCCTTTGGGTCTTTCAAGTTGTCCTCTTGGCAAACTTACTTAACTGTATGTGGGTACCTTTGTCTAAAACCTATATATTTTAAACCTTCCAGAGTCTGGACAAGAAGGACCTATACCTTATTTCCCTTCTCTTGTTCTCTTCTACCAAATGATCTAATCAAATTCTTTCTAAAACTATTTCAGATTTTGAGGTCTGTCTTCACAAATGATACTATCCTCTGGATATTCTCTATAGCATCTTTTGCTGACGACTAAGTTCCAGATTAAATTTGACAGAATACAGTGAGGATTATCACATCATTCCAGGAAGCCCCACTCCTCTGTATATATCCCAAACTTTCTTTAGTTTTTTAGTTTCTATATTATGCTTCAAGCTTATGTTATTTGTACTTTATTTTTGAAGAGGACCAATGACATCCCGTCTTAATTTGTACATGAATTCAATTTAAGTGAGACAGAATTGTGCAAAGTTTTCAGTATCACTGTCTCTTCCAGAGTCACTGAAGTTTAGTGGCAAGAAAAAAGTCAAGACAACTGGAGGTATCCTGGCATTCAGTGGATGACCTTATATCATTGATGTCTGACCAAACTCTAAATGATCCATGGCACCTGCTTCAGCCTCTCTCATGGTCTTTGGAACAAATTGTTCTCACTTGCCATTCTGCTGTGTCATCACATGCTTAGGGTAGACATTCACCTAACTCAATCAGCGGTTTGAGGCTCATTGGTTACACTCATCATGCTTTAGCTTATCTGTCAAGATGTTTTTTTGACTCACATTAACTTTGCAGACCACTAAAATATTCATATCTTTTTCAGATGAACTTTTAGCTAATCAACTTTATACCAGCTGTTTCCAGGAAGCAGATTGTATTTTAAGTCTTACATTTTATTTTAAGTGGTATATTTATACCCTTATATTTTAAGTCATGATCTAAAGTTTCAAATTCCAATTTTAGGCACTACTTTCTTAGCCAGATATTCACTTCCCAAGTTATTTTCTCCTTTTTATTTCTTTTCCTCTACTTAACAGTATTTTTCTTTTCCAATTATATGTAAAAGTAGTTTTCAACATTCACTTTTCTAAGATTTTGAGTTTCATATTTTTCCCTCCCTCACCAAGACAGCAAGCAATTCAATGTAGGTTATACATGTTCAATCATATTAATCCTATTTTCACATTAGTCATGTTGTGAAAGAAGAGTCAGAACAAAAAGAAAAATAACATGAGAAAGAAAAAACAAATAAAAAAGAAAAGTAAAAATAGTATGCTTCAATTTGCTTTCAGACTCCACAGTTCTTTCTCTGGTTATAGACAGCATTTTTCATCATAAATATTTTGGAATTGGCATGGATCATTGGACTACTGTAAAGAGCTAAGTCTGTCATAGTTGATCATCATGCAATATTGCTGTTAATGTATACAATGTTCTCCTGGTCTTGCTTACTTTACTCAGCATCAGTTTGTGTGTTTTCCCCCTGAAATCTGCTTAATCATCATTTCTCATAGCACAATAATATTCCTTTAATTCATACACCACAACTTGTTTAGCCACTCCCCAACGGATGGTCATTTCCTTAATTTCTAATCCTCTGCTACCATAAAAAGAGATGTTATAAACATTTTTGAAAACGTAAGTGCTTTGCCATTTTTTATGATTTCTTTGGCATACAGACTTAGTAATACTATTGCTGGATCAAAGGATATACACAGTTGTAAAGCTCTTTGGGCACATTTCCAAATTGCTCTCCAGAATAGTTGGATTAGTTCACATCTCCAACAACAATTCATTAGCGTTTCAATTTTTCCACATCTTCGTCAACATTTATCATTTTCCTGTTTTGTCATTTTAGCTAATCTGATAGGTGTGAGGTGATACCTCCCTCTTTTTCATTTCTTACGAGCAAAAGTGAGCACAATGCAACATCTGCCACTCTTTCTTCAGTTTCTTGCCTGAATATATTTAATCTTTGGTAACAGTTTTTGGATCCTTCTGAAATCTAAAGCTCTGATTGTAGCTGTGGCAGAGAGGAGATAGAAGTCCATGAACTGGAAGGCTATTAGAACAAATGGATACTGAAATAGGATGAGGACAAGGAAGAGGAAGATTACAGGTAAGGCACTGAAGTCTGATCTAGATAGGGATATACAGACAAATGGAGTGATTCTCAAAGGAGAGACAACTAGGTGAAAGAAGTGGGGGTGGAGGAATCATTTGTGCTCATATGAATCGCCAAAAGTTGCAGAATAGTTATTTGACTTGATAAGTTCCAGGAGATTCTCTATAAGTCAAGAGTACAGCTCTGGGAAGACAATAGGCTTTTCTATTGTAATTGGGTCAAAAAATAGCTATCTCTGTACCTCTGAGCAGGGAATCAACTATTATTACTCATGTCTTCATTTCCTTTGGATCCTTACTGCATGACCTGATAACTTCTGTGCCTCTGTTCTATCATTCCTTGGAGGACAATTAGTTGCTTTTTCTCAGAGTATATAGTTGCCTTATCTTCCATAAAATACTTGAACCTGTTTTTATGGCCCTAATGTTCTTTTTCTTGTCTTTCTCCTCCGTATGATATTTTCTTCCCCCACTCTCCAACATTCTAACAAACATCAGTCTTCTTTTTTATCTCAGATTCTTGTCTTCCCCTCACTTATTTCTCCCACAAGTGTTGCTTCTGTTTCTTCTTGGAATACTTCACCTTGGAGTGTGGAGAGGAGTTACTCAAGTCCTTTCACCTCCATTTTGAAAAAGGAGACAAACTTATACTTTGCTTACAGACATCATTCACTCACCTGTGGTGGAAATACAAATATAAACTCAGTGAAAATGGCAACATAATTTATTCTCCATACTGGATGAGATTTTTAGCTTTAAAAAATTACTTGAGAGTGCTTACACTTCACGTTAAACATCTGGCTAAAACTTTTAAATTAAATATGACATTTAAACAACCTGACAACTCATTTCAACTTCCTTTCCTTAACCTCAATAAGTCTACCATCTTGCCCTTTCCCTTCTAAGACTTCATTTCCCAATTTTCTCTACTTGCCACGTCACTCCATCAATTTACTTTGCCTTTTCATTCTTCTGTTTACCTCCTTACCTTGTCTTGCTTCACTAGCTACCTTCTCATTTTTCTTCCTAATCTTCACAAATCCTCATTCATCTTCCTTAATTTTCATTAATAATTTTATAATATCCTTAATCATGTATCTCCTTCAATGTTATATCACACAACTGGGAAGTAGAATGTGAATGAATCTATATCTATATCTACATCTATCTATATCTATCTATCTATCTATATCTACCTATCTATCTATCTATATCTATCTATCTATCTATCTATCTATCTATCTATCTATCTATCTATCTAGCTAGCTAGCTAGCTAGCTAGCTAGCTAGCTGGAGTTGGGTCTTTTTCAAATTTTCATGAATTTCTGCAAAATTTTTCAAAATTTCTTTCTTCCAAATTCAAACTCTGGCCCTCTTCACTATTTCAGCCACTACGCAGTATATTTTTTCTTATTTGCTAAAGTCCTTCTTTTTATCCTGTGAAAGCTTCTTCCATGGAAACAGAAATAGAATATTTTTTTAACTCTTTTATAGAGGATTTATTTTTTATATCTTTTATTAATTTTTAGTTTTCAACATTCATTTTCAAAAAATTTTGAGTTCAAAACTTTCTCCCCATCTCTCCCCTCCCCCACTCAAAAACACCATGCACTCTGATTACCCCTTCCCCCATTCTGCCCTCCCTTCTATCACACCCCTCCATTTCCTTACCCGTATCTTCTCTCTTTTCTTGTAGGGCAAGATAGATTTCTACACCCCATTGCCTGTGTTACTTATTTCCCAGTTGTATTCAAAAAGAATTCTCAACATTAGGTCTTAAAACTTTGAGTTCCAACTTCTCCACCTTCTTCACTCCCCACCCATCCCCACTGAGAAGGCAAGCAATTCAATATAGGCTACACTTATGTAGTTTTGCAAAAAACTTCTGTAATAGTCATGTTGTGTAAGACTAACTATATTTCCCTACATCCTCTCCTGCCCATTATTTATTCCATTATCTCTTTTCACCTTGTCCTTCTCCAAAAGTGTTTGCTTCTAATTACTTCCTATTTCATTTGGCCTCCCTTCTATCATCCACCCCACCCCACCTATCCCCTACTCCCCTACTTTCCTGTAGTGTAAGACAGATTTTCATGCCAAATTGAGTGTACATATTATTCCCTCCTAAAGTCTAATGTGATGAGAGTAAGCTTCACTTTTCCCCTCTCACCTCCCCCCTTTCGTCCTCCCTTAAAAAAACTTTTTCTTGCCTCTTTTATGACAGATAATCTGCCCCATACCATTTCTCTCTTTCTCCTCCCAATATATTCCTATCTTACATCTTAATTTCATTTTTTTAGATATCATCCCTTCCTATTCCATTCACCCTGTGCTCTGTCTCTACATATGTGTATATATATATATGTGTGTGTGTGTGTGTGTGTGTGTGTGTGTGTGTGTGTGTGTGTGTGTGTGTATAATTACTCTGACTACCCAAATACTGAGAAAAGTTTCAAGAGTTACAAATATTATCTTTCCATGTAGGAATTCAAACAGTTCAACTGTTTACCTTTTCATGCTTCTCTTGATTCTTGTGTTTGAAAGTCAAATTTTGTATTCAGCTCTGGTCTTTTAATCAAGAATGCTTGAAAGTCCTCTATTTCATTGAATGACCATTTTCCCCCTGAAGTATTATACTCACTTTTGCTGGATAGGTGATTCTTGGTTTTAATCCCAGTTCCTTTGACTTCTGGAATAACATATTCCAAGCCCTGTGATCCCTTAATAGAGAAACTGCTAGATATTGTGTTATACTGATTGTATTTTCACAATACTCAAATTGCTTCTTTCAAGCTGCTTGCAATATTTTCTCCTTGATCTGGGAACTCTGGAATTTGGCTCCAATATTCCTAGGAGTTTTTCTTTTTGGATCTCTTTCAGGAGGTGATCAGTGGATTCTTTCAATATTTATTTTGCCCAGGGGGGTTCTAGACTATCAGGGCAGTTTTCCTTGATAATTTCACGAAAAATGATGTCTAGGCTCTTTTGTTTGATCATGACTTTCAGCCAGTCCCATAATTTTTAAATTGTCTCTCCTGGATCTATTTTACAGTTCAATTGTGTTTCCAGTGAGATATTTCACATTATCTTCTATTTCTTAATTCTTTTGGTTTTGTTTTGTAATTTCTTGATTTCTCATAAAATCATTATCTTCCATCTGCCCCATTTGAATTTTTAAAGAACTGTTTTCTTCAGTGAGCTTTTGAACCTCCTTTTCCATTTGGCTAATTCTTCTTTTTAAAGGATTCTTTTCCTCATTGACTTTTTGGACCTCTTTTCCCATTTGGATTAGTCGATTTTTAAAGGTATTACTTTCTTTAGCATTTTTTTGGGTCTCCTTCAGCAAGTGGTTGACTCGTTTTTCATGATTTTCTTGCATTGCTGTCATTTCTCTTCCCAATTGTTCTTTCACCTTTCTTATTTGATTTTTAAAATAATTTTTGAGCTCATCAATGGCCTGAGACCATTATATATTTATTTTGGAGGTTTTGGATGCAGAAGCCTTGACTTTTGTGTCTTCTTCTGATGGTATACATTATTCTTTCACATACAAAAGGATGGAAGAAACTCTCTGTTCACCAAAAAAGTAGCCTTCTATAGTCTTAATTTTTTTTTTACCTTGTTAAGGCATTTTCTCAGCCAGTTACTTGACTTTTGAGTCATTGTCAAGAGAAGGTTTACTCTGGGGACCTGTAAGTTCTCAGTTCCTCCAAGGCAGCATAATCAAGGGAGAGGAATTTACTACTTTTCTGGCCTGCACTCTGGTCTGGGAGCAACCACAAGCACTCTGTTCTGCCCAGAATCTGTAAGTAGAATTCCCTCTGCAAAGCCTTCACCAGCTCCCTCAGGCCAGCCAGTACTCCTCTTCAATCCAGAACCACCACTTAGGGTTGAGATTCAGATTAACCATGCCATTCCCCCAGAGACTTTAAGCTAAGAGCTCCAAAAATGGAGGTTGATGCTGCAATTGCTGCTGCATGCGGGGCCAATCCACATTCCCTTCTCACCTAGGTGATAGAGCTTTGTCAATGACCTTTGAAGCTCTCTTTGGAATTTGTGGGTTGAACAATGTGGGAACTGCAAGTGCTGCTGGTGATTCTGCCTCCTGAGGCCTTCTCTGGTTCTGTCCCTGCTGCATAGAGTGGCCAAGCCTGGGCCTCTCTCCACTCTGTGCCCAGTGTGACAGACCTTTCCTGTCATCCTTCTAGATTGTCTTGGGCTAGAAATCTCTTTCCAGTTTGTCATTTTGTGACTTTGGCTGCTCTGGAATTTCTTTAGAATCATTTTTGACAGGTATTTTATGGACTATGGTGGGGAGCTTCTACAGTTCCCTCTTTCTACTCTGCCATCTTGGCACTGCCCCCTCTGTATCCTTTTTTTAAAAGATAGTTCATTCTCTGATGCCTAGAAGTCAGCTCCTCACTGAATTAGATGACCTCTTCTAGACTTTTAAATACCGTTTATACATTATAACATTTTGCTTTGTGAGAGGTAAACTGGCTTATTGTGAGTAAACAGTGTAGATTTACTCCTGGATGAATGGACTTAGATTATAGGAAGGAATCTAGTGATTTTAGAGAGAATGTTAAGGCATCATAGCATATTATAGACAAAATTATTTGACCTTATGATTGGCGTTAGCTTAAGCTTCTCTAGTACTTTACTGATAGCATAGTATTTTCTTTACAATGACCTTACACTGTAGGTAGTATAAATTTTGTTATCGCCAAGCTGCAAATAAGTAAACTAAGGCTTGAGTAGTTGAAATGATTAGCTAATGTTACACATTGAGTAGTTGAAATGATTAGCTAATGTTACACATTGAGTAGTTGAAATGATTAGCTAATGTTACACAAGTAGTAAGTGATAAAGTGATAAAGCCACTTGTATACAGGCCTTTTGATTTCCATTGAGGTGCTCTTTCATTGATAGTAAACGAGTGAGGTAAGAAATATCCCATGACAAGGCAGTTAATATGTTGAAGCTTGTGATTATACCGAAAGAACTGGTAAATTAATCTTGGCTAGAAAGGTACCCTTGTGTGTATGTTTACTTGTAAGGTCCTCTGGATTGCACATCATACTCCAAGGAACTACAGTGTTTAGATTAGAGCAACCAGAGGGGTGATCTGGAAATAAACTAAGCTGGCAAACTAAAGGAATTAAAGATCATTGATTAAGTGCTTCCTCTGTGTTAATCAGTTGAAATACAAATAGAAAAACTGAGAGAATCACTATTCACAGGGATCTCACATTCCAGTTTATCTAACACATAAAACAAAGTTATGCCTCATTTAAAGTGGAAAGGCTTTGGAGTCCTAAAGGGTTGAATAGCTGAGCTTAGAGCTCCTTAGTATATGTAGGTAATTAAGGTGACTAGGGGTAGATGAAGGGGCTGTTGATTTTATAGAATAGAGGCTGAGCAGGTGATGAGGCCTAGAAGATATCAGGAGAGAGTGCAAGGATATATAGCCTGCTATCTCCCCTCTCATCAGAAGGAATGGAGTTGTTACTCCCATCTCAACAAGTCTTATGAACAGTGACGCATATTAGGTGAGAGTAAGGGAAGGTGGTCCCGAATGATAGCTCTTCTCACCATCTAGCCATCAGTAAATGGATTCCAGGACAGTCGTGGGGGAGGGAGCAAGGGGGAAGTTAGGGAATCCCAGTGGTGTCAGTTTTTTCCATCCCACCTTTCCCAAAGTCCTGAAAGACTGAAAAAGAGCACACTAACATAATATTTGACTGGGCAAGAAAATAAATTTGAGATTTGCCTTTTAGATTGCAATTATTCTTTGCTTTTTTCATGAAAAACTAGCAAAGTACACTAGCGTTCTGAGTTAGTCTAACATTGCAGTCTAATCAGTAAAATATTTCTTCTTCACTTATGTACCAAGCAGCTGTATTCTAGTCATTAAAATACCATTACTTGAGACTAAAGACTGCATGATCAATAGATTTAACTGACAAAAAGGAAAATAGTGGGGATTGGAGAGCTTTGAAATATATTTTTTCTGTCTGAAAATAGTAGATAGAATTTTGGTTTCAAGAATTCTAGAAGATGTTAGTTGCTTACAGAACAGTCCATGCAAAGCCATTTGTAACAGCTAGTTAGCTACATTTCAACGAAGGGTGATTCAGAAAAAATGGACATTTTATTCCTGTCAAGATTTTAAGTAGTTATGAAAGATGAAGAAATTCATTCTAAGGAAATTGAAAGTCGAATTTTACTCTTTAATAAGAATTTTTGTAATTATAAGGAGGAAATTAGTAGCCTTGTCAAGAATATCATGAAACTTAGCAGCATGGTAGAGAACCATGGTAAATGGATCATTAAATTCGTCATTAACAATGATAGTCATTGTATGGCATGAAGAAAGTTGAATAACAAACTGATTGATATAAACTTTCTTAACCCTTCTTCTGACCTGAGAGGGTCCGGGTTTTGGTTTCCATAGACATAGTCATTCTCTTTCTATTCCTTGGTTATGAGAGATAATAGAAAATTTATCTATTTAAGACAGTTCACCCCTTGGTTTTATCTTTCAAATTAGCTTGACAAATGTTAAGCAATTATGTATAATATCAACAAATGACCAAGAATTTTTAATTATTTACTATATACCAGGTATTATGCTAAGTACAGACCACACAAAAAAGGCAAAACAGTCCCTGCTCTCAGAGGTCTCAAATTCTAATGGGAGAGAAAAGGTATATATAAGTAGAAACATATAGGATATATACAGAGTAGATAGAATGTAACCTTGGAGGATAAGCGTGAAATAGCATCTGGAGGAAGTGAGAAAAGCCTCCTACTAAAGGGTATTTTATCTAAGTCAGGGAGTCTAAAAGGTGGAGAGGAGAAGGGAGATACTTCCAAGGATCAGGAATAGTCAATGCACATAAGTGAGAGATGATCATCATACATGAGAAAAAGTCAGGAGGCTAGTTTGGTTAGACCATACTTTTGCAAAGTGTAATAATGTATAAAAATACTGAAAAAGATAGGTATGATATGAGTGGTAAGGAGATTTAAATGACAAATAGAGGGGTTTATTTTTGATTCTAGAAGTAATAAGGAGACACTGGAATATGAGTGTTTGTGGGACAGGGGGAAAAGGATGGAGGGAAGATAACACAGTCAGATCTACAATTTAGGAAAATTACTATGGCAATTACATGGAGAAGGGATTGAAGTGAGAAGAAGCTTGGGGCAGGGAAATCAAATGGACAGTTATTATTGCAATAGTCCAGGAAGGAGTAAAATGTGAGGAAGAACTGAAATAGAAGAGTGGCATTGTTAGGGAAAATAAAGGAGTATGTATAAATAATGTTATGACTACAGAAATTACAAAACGTGAATAAATGTTGGATACATAGAGTGAGTATAAGAGATGACTTGATGATGACACTGTGATTGTCAATGTGAGTGATTGGGAGGATGGTGGTGAACTCACCAGTAATAGGTAAGTTTGGAGGGGTGAATATAGGGGGAGAATAATAAGTTCCATTTTGAATGTGTTAAGTTAGAGATGCCTAGGGGACTTCCAGTTTGAAATGTCCAGTAGGCAGTTGATGATGCAACTCTCAAAAGAAGTTAGAGCTGAAAGCACACACATATGTATATATACATACACATATGTATATATTTATAGAATCATTAATATAAAGTTCATAACTGGACCCAAGGGAGTTGAAGATATCATCAAGTGAAGTCATCCAGAGAAAATAGAAGGAAGTCCAAGACACTCTTGAGGTATACTTACACACAGTGAGCATGAGATGAATGAAGATGAAACAAAATGAGGAATGATCAGATAGATAGGAGGAGATTCAAGAATAGTTCCATGAAAACCAAGAGAGAAGAAGGAATCTAAGACTACAAAGTAATCCACAGTGTCAAATTTTACAGTGATATTGAGAAAAATTAAAATTGAGAAAAGAATATTAGATTTGGCAATGATTGTCAGACATCAGTGAAATTCAAAAAGATCTTAACCGTCTATGGTATTGAACTTACTCTAATGAGTTGAACGTTCACAGTGAAAACTGTGAATTCACACTGGAGTTCAAAAACTGATTTGAGATCATAAAGATCACAACTTTATGAGAGCAGTCTTTGAAAAAATACCTGGAGTTTTTAGAGTATTGCTAATGTCACATGAGTTTACTGAACTTGATGAGGAATCCAAGAAGGGTATGACAACATTGTTCTCCATTGAAAGGCATTGTGTGCAGGTCTAGGGAGATGATAGCTCTAGTTTACACTGGTGTAAGCATTGTGTTCAAGGCTCCATGCCACTTGCGAGGGAGGAAATCAACAAGACAAAGAGCAGCCAGCTGAGAATGACCAGGCTAGCAATGGCACTCAAGATCTTGACATGTCAGGATTATCGGAAGGAATTCTGAATGCTTAGCTTGGTGAAGGAGACTTAAAGGAGATATGACAGCAGTTTTCAAAGTATTTTAATGACCATACTACAGATGAGAAATAACTCTGCTTCACCCATAACAATGCATGAAAGTTACAAAGAAAACTCTATAGGCTTGACATAAGGGTAAAAAAGGTTTCTTAGTAATTGTTGTTCAGTCTTTTCAATTGGGGCCAATTCTTTGTGACCCCATTTAGGGTTTTCTCAGCAAAGATGATGGAGTAGTTTATCATTTCCTTGCCCAGCTCATTTTAGTGATAAGGAAATTTGGGACAAATAAGATTAAGTGACTTGCTCAGGGTCACATAGCCAGTAAGCATCTGAAGTCAGGTTTGAACTCAGGAAAATGTGTCTTTCTGACTCAAGGAATTCTTTTAGATGATGGTCTTTAAACAAAGTTTGAATAAATATTTATCAAACGTTTTCTAGTGGATTTTTCTATTTTCTAAATTTCATGTACATATTTTTAATGTTTATTTTTTTAATTGAACTCCAAATTCTCTCCCTTCCTTCCCCCTTCACTGAGAATGCAAGTAATTTGATATAGGCTATACTTGTTCAGTTATGCAAAACATATTTCCATATTAAAGTGTTTTAAAACAAAGACAAACCTCAGACCAAAAAAATAACAAGAAAATTAAAGAAAGTTTTAAAAAGTATGGTTCAATCTGCATTCAGACTCCATCATATTTTTCTCTAGAGGTGAACATCATTTTTCATTCTTCCTCCTTCAGAATTTTCTTAGATCACTTTATTGGTGAGAATAAGTCATTTCATAGCTGATCATCATGGAATTATTTCTGTTTCTGTCTAGTCTTTTCCTGGTTCTGTCTACGTCACTTTGTTCATGTAGGTGTTTGTTCATGTAATCTTTTAAGGTTTTTCAGGAAGCATTCAGCTTGTCACAATGTCTCATGGCACAATATGGCACAATAGTATTCTATCACAGTCATACATTACAGCTTTTTTCAGTCATTTTCCAATTGATTGGAATATACTCAATTTCCAATTCTTTGTCACCACAAAAAAGGCTGCCACAAAGATTTTATACATGTGGGTCCTTTCCTGATTTGTATGATCACTTTTGGGATACTGTCCTAGAAACTGTATTACTAGATCAAAGGTCATGCATGTTTTTATAGTCCTTTGAATATAGTACCAAATTGCTCTCCAGAATTGTTGAATCAGTTCACAACTCCGAGAACAATGCATTAGTGTTCCAATTTTCCCACATCTTTTCCAACATTTATCGTTTTTCTGTTTTGTCAGTTAGCCAATCTGATAGGTGTGAGATGGCACCACAGAGCTGCTTTAATTTGCATTCCTTTAATCAATAGTGATTTAGAGCATTTTTTCATATGACCATAGATAACTTTGATTTTCTCAACTGAAAACTGCCTGTTCTTAGCCTTTGACCATTTATGAATTGTGGAATAACTTGTATTCTTATAAATTTAACTCAAATTTTTACATATTTGAAAACTGAGGCTTTTTAAAGAGAAATTTGCTGTAAAAATTTCCCCAGTTTTCTTCTTCCCTTCTAATCTTGGTTGCATTGGTTTTGTTTGTGGAAACATTTTTAATTTAATTTAATTAAAATCATCCATTTTACATCTAGTAATGCTCTCCATCTCTTATTTGATTATAAATTCTTCCCTTTTCCATAGATGTAACTGGTAAGCTATTACATGCTCACTTAAGTTGCTTATGGTATTACCCATTATGTCTAAATTATGAACCTATTTTGGTTGAAGTCTCAACTTAGAGTCTGTGATATAGTCCAACACTCTCATTTTAAAGAGGAGGAAATTAAAGACCAGGAAACTAAGGTGGTTTTCCAAGTCACATAAGTAGTAAATAGAAGAATGAGCTATTTGTACTCGTCTTCTGCTTATTCCAAATTCAGTACTATATTAAACATAACAGCCTAGTTTCATCTCCCCCAACTTATCTTGGCCCTGAGACACCTGCATTTTGAGGTAGGCAAAGAATTAGAATATAAATCTGGATCTCTTTAACTTCATCTTATAAATTGGCCCACAGTTAACAAAGCTATGAACATGAAGATATGTAGACAAGGTGGAAAATAAACTCAGTTTACCTCTAAGAACCAAGTTAGTTAATGTCAAATCAAATCAAACGTGTATATGTAAAAACGCATATAAGTAAAAACATGTATCACGTTGTAGGCATAATATACTTATTTCCTTTCATTCTCCCCACTAAAATGATGTCAGAATAATTATATGCACATAGCTGCCTTTGTTTAACCTCCTATGGGTATTACTAATACCATAAAAGTAGAATTTAACCTTACTTTTTCTAGTTCAACATCAACAAATATATTTTAAGTTAGTTCTGGGCACTGGGGTTGGGGAAGGGGCTACAAGACTAAAATATTACATATTCTCTTCCCTCTCCTCATGAAACCAATACTATAGTAATAAAAAGTGACACTTAGATATCTATAAAGAAACAAATGATATATTATGTACATTAAAAATTCACTAAAGTTATGCTCCATCGAAATAATCATAAGTTCTGAATAGCTAGACCAAAGGAACTCAAGCTTTGAAAGCTATTTGGAGAAACTTAGTCATAAGGATAGTAGGCTATCAGAAACTTAGTGTATTTTCTAGTCTTTACAAAATTAGAGAAATTTTATTCTAAGCCTATTTTTGAGCTCATCACAAAGGTCTTAAACATAAGGCAAGGAAAGAAGGGGGAAGAATTGCCAATGAGCAGGAGAACTCCATTTACTTTTTTCTAAAAATATTTTAATTATAATGAACTTGACAAATATCACAAATATGAAGCTTTTCTTTTCAAAGAAGAGTAGAAAAAAAGGACTAGATATGAAACCAAAAATCTCCACTATTCAAGTTTGAGTGCGTTTATTTGTATATTTCTAATTTAACATGATAATTTAAATATTGTCCTGCTTTTTTGTATTCCTTTCTGAACTTTTGCTTTCATTTGTTTATTTTTGACATCTTCCTTATCTTGTCCCCTTTCTTTACTATCATTACCATTGCTGTAACATTTCAATGCTTATTTCTAAATCCCTCCTTGCCTAAATAAAAGTTTTTCCATAAGCTGTAGCAAATACAGGCTGGAAAAAGAAATCCATACACTGGTCTTGTCTCAGAATGTATGTCTCATTTTGCCTATCTAGGCTATCACCTTTTTGTCAACGAGTGGGAAGCATTATTCATCACCTCTGTTTTGTAATCCTAATTGTTTATTAGATTGACCACAATTCTTAAGTTTTTCAATGGTGTTTTCTTTCACAAACTTATAATTAAATATATTGTTCTCCTGCTTTACCTCATTTAATTGTCCATTAGTGTTGGGGGTGTAAGCTCAGTTCCATGTGGACAGTCTCGGGCAGGTAAAAGTGAGGACTTCTAAACCTTAGATTTCTCATGAGGCCCCCCAGGGAACAGCAGGGAATTGAGGTGTGAGACAGGGCTATCTCGTGCATTTCCGCCTCTTCCTGTGGGAAAAGTGCTGGGAGAGAGCATCCCCGCCCTCGAGATTGGCCCGGGTCTGAGCACACCTATTGTTGTCTAACAGGCACGGTATTCAGGTGCAAACTATGCAGCTGGAGAGCTTAAGTAGGGTCAGGAAAGCCTGAAGGCGCTCTTAGCGCTGAGGGGCCCTAAGAGGACAGAAGGCCCCTCTTCCTTCTCTCCTCTCTTCGCTCTTCCCTCTCCCCTCTCTCCCCCTCTTCCATTCTCCCATTCTCCCATTCTCCCACTTCCAAGCTCTTACTGTAAGATCTTTGCCTCCTTGGGAGATTCCTTGCTCCCCAGGAAGAGTTCCCCCTGCACATGTAACCAAGACCCTGAATAAAGCCTAACCCTTGTTCGACTCTGGAAAGTCTCTTCTCTCATACGTTTATCCGGTTTGGCCAGCCGAAGACCTGCGATAGGTAGGGTAAGACTCGGGTAGCCCTCAGGCCTCTAGGCCTGGCACATTAGTTCATGTAGTTTATCTACAGCTAACTCTTTTGCCATTTTATTTAGGGCACATTAACACTTTTGCATATTCATATACTATAAGGTGTTCAGACACTCCCTCATTAATCGGCACTTGCTTTGTTTCTGGGTAACTGCTTTGATTAAAAGTATACTTATTATTATTTTGTGCGTTTTTCCTTCTTTTTCTTTGATCTCTTTGGGATACTAGACTTGTGGTGGCATCACTGACTTAAAGGGTGTCCATAGTTCAATGAATTTCTGAAAATAGTTCTAAATTTCTAAATTAATAGCTCTTTCATTACATTTCTATTCAATATTTCAGTATTTTCGATAAAAGTTACCAGTTTTATTGTCATGTAATTGGGCAAGAATCCAATAATTTCTCTTATTTCCTCTTTCTTGTTTATGAATTATTTTTTCCACTTTGAAATTGAAAATGCTATCTTTCTCCTAATTTTCTCAGATAAGTTTTTCTGTTTTAATAGTTTGTTAAAAAATTGGTTCCCACTTTTTTATTAAATAATTTTGTTTGTTTTCAGTTTTAGTTATCTCCTTGAATTTTGAAACTAGCCTTTTGGGTGGGTTTTTATTTAGTTATATGTTTATTTCTTTGGTTTATTCTTTCTTTTTTGTTGGTGAAAGGCTTTAGAAAGATATATAATTTCCTCTAAAGATTACCTTGACTGAACCATTTCGTATGCTTCCTTATTGTTATCTTTTTCTTTAATGACTTATTGTTTGTTTGATTTATTAATATTATCATTATTATTGACTATTGTTACTTATGGACTCAATTATTTTTTAGGATTTGATTATTCAATTTCCATTTAAGTTTAAATAATTAAAAGGCATTTTATGTATTATAATCTTTCTTAACATTTTGATCAGTAAAAGATGTGTTTATTATTTCTTCTTTTCTTTGTGAGTTTACAAGGTTTATATGGCTTAGTGCATTGTCATTTTGTATAAAAATGCTATGCATTATTGAGAAATATTTCTTTCTATTTACTTTAAGTAACCACCAGAAATCTATCTTATTGAATTTTTCTTAAAACCTACTCAGGTTTTCCTCTTCTTTTACGCGTATTTTTTTTTTTGTTATATTTTGTTCTAGGTGTGGAAGAAGTTTGCATTTCTCAACTACTAAAATATTGCTGTTTCTTTCTAATTTTATTACTTTTCCCATTAATTTAATTTTCTACTAACTTTTTCACATGCCACTCAGTGTGTATTTAGTAAATTTTCTTATTGTTCTTTTAACTCTGTCTATTTTTAGTGTTCTCTGAGATCAGTATTACCTTTGCTTTTGCAAAATTCATCTGGAGTAAGACAAATTCTTCTGAAGTCCTTTAGCACAACTCTATATGTATCTTTGTTTCTTGCAAACAACATATTTATTGAATTCGGCTTTTTCTTTCTTTCTTTTTCATTATTCTTACTTTGTCAAAGACTTCATATAGAAAGAATATATAAATAGTACTGCGTATGAATTCACAAATTTCAGCTATATATAATTGTATTTATTTAAGAAGAGGATTAATTATCAAGCACAGTATATTAATTATAAACCTGCCCTGCAAGTTTATGTCTCCCTCTGAACTTTCTTTCATTTCTCTACATATAAAAGTGCTTCAATACACCTCTTTTTGGGGGGGAGAAGAGAGCATCACTGTACTAATTTCCTTCTACCAATCTCTTTTCAGATTAAGATGATCTCATATTTTGAGGTATTGCCAGAAAGAGTAGATTAGTTACAATATGATGAGAACTCAATTATTCCTGATTTAAAAGGCTACTTCAGAATACTAAGATTATCAAGCAAGACTCTATTAACACTTCAGTTTTAGACGTAACAGCAGATAAGACTATTGCACTTGATAGATCTAAGGGGATTCTTGACAGTTTATTATATTGTTGACCCCTTTGCAACTCTGTGGATCGCTTTGAAGGCTGTTGTTGCTTAACTTGAATAAGAAATTTAAACTGTGGGGTTATCTTTGACAAGTTAACACACATCATGTATATATGATTAAATTCTATTTTATGTTTTGTTTGGTGATTCTGTTAAAAATCTCACACTGCAAGCATATGTTGTTGCAAATGGAATTAAGCCTTCTATAGTTTTTCTTACGATTTGAAGATAGGCTTCTCTCAAAAACAAAATGCCAGAAGTAGCCAATGATTTTTTTTAGGTAAACTCCAATTATAACAAGTAGTGTTTTGTCCTAAATTCTATGGTTGAGTCCATCCATCTATGGTAAAGTCAACATTTTTAATAGTTTATAGCAGAAAGAAAAGGATTTTGAAACTATGATTCGACTTTGATGTCATCAGCTTAGGGATACATTTTTTTAAAAAGTTCTAAAACATCACCAGATCTTCTAGGATTTCACTTTTCAAAGAAATTGACAAAAATTTTGCATCTCAGCTTCTTAGGAGTAAAACATTTCCTTTTGCATTTGAAAGTTTGAAAAGATGCATATTTCTACTCTTTTCTTCTGTATCTACAGCTTCACCAAAAAAACTTAAAATTTTAGTAGCATCCCTGGATTCAGAAGGCTCTGACTTCAAATCCAGACTCAGAAATTTGACACTTACTAGCTGTGTGATCCTGGGCAAATCACTTAATCACAATTGCCTCACAAAAGAAAAGAAACTGTACCCTTTATGTGAAAAAGTGCTTCAAGATGTCCTCTTGAAAGTCAGATGATATTGACATGGCAGAAAAGCACTTCATGTCTACTCTCATTTCTTGACAAACTAAAAAATTAAGTGATTCAAGAACTGCTTTTGGTAAAGTGGATGACTTATATTTGTTAATAAAACTTCTTTCACAGTTGTCAGAAGAGTCATAGTTGCCAATGAATGTCTTTGCAAGATGCAATGAGTTATGATGATGCTAATTAGCAAACCCAGATGTAATACATCACAGGAGCTCCATCTGTGTAAAGGATGAAGTTTCTCTTTACAGCCAAAGTTTTGTTTGGAAAACAAACAGCAACTAAACCCCCACATTTTTACCTTTGCTAAATTAAGAACTCCTATCATTTCCAAAAGAAAATACAATCTGTTAGCAATAATAAGTTACACATTTCAATAGCAGCTATGCTCATAGCCCACTTGTCTACTCCTGCTACAAAAATACCTTGCTACGTTTTGGGGCATTCAAAATTCTCACTTAACCTATATAATTTTACAAAGCATTAACAGACAAAGAAAATGATGCCTCCTTCCCTACACTAACCAAAAAATGTAATGTAGATATCTAGGTCACTAAAATCTGAAAATACTTAATAACTGAGTGACTACTATGTACAGAAGAGCTTGGTAAATGGCTCACCTACATAGCTCAAGCACCTGTATATAAGATGCCATGGTCTCATGTGACTCAGTGGCAGATCTAATAGCTATAGTAATTTTGGAATAGTAATAAATAAAATAATATTTAAGAATCTGCAAAAATTGTACTCCAGTATGAAAACATCTGTGATTTATTTAGTGATACCACAAGTACAGCCAGGTGGAACAGTGGATATTGTGTTGGACTTAGAAAAAGTCAGATGTGACTGAATTCTGCCTCAGACACTTATTTACTGTGCGATCATAGTCAAATTACTTAACCTCACTTAGACTCAATTTCTTTACCTTTAAAATGGGAATAATTATAGCACCTACTTCGCAGGTTTCTGGTGAGCATCTAGTCAGATAACATATGCTTTATAAAATTTAAAGAACTATGTAAATTGTAGTGATTATTGTTATTGATATTATGATTTGATCACTACATTCATAATTGAAGAAGCTAAATTTAAATTAGAGGTTAGTGAAAATAAGATGCATTTTTTTTAATCCAAGTTCATGGATTCCCTGAAATTTATCTATTGATCCAAAATTGTCCTCACCAGACAAACTAGTGATCCAGACGCATTTGATGGAAGATAACTTTTGGCATAGTTCAAGTAAAGAAATAGGTACAATCTCTGTTGTTATGGCTTGGGGGTGGTGGTCTTATGAATGGTACATACATTGGAAAAAGTGAATGCAGTTTTGGTGTATAAGACATTGAATTAGAGTTAATTTTAGGAAATGGATATAGGGACAAGGATTAAGGTTGTCTTAGACTCCAAAGACAGGAAAAAAGGACCTTGACCCCAACTAAGTCACTGACAGTTAACATAGGAGCAATACAAGCATACCACCAGAAAAAAAGAACTGATTTGTAATTGTGAACTAAATGATAAAAAATGTTGATTGCCACTGAGGCAAGAATTATTACTTGCAGTGGGGGAAGCTGATACCCATGGAACCAATGTTAAGAAACAATTATGAGATTCAACTTTACTTCCAAGGATTGAAGCAAGTTGATAAAATTTTTAGTAAAAGATATTGGCATTCCAAAAGTATTGAAAAATTTTCATAATCAGATAGAAATATTAAAACATGAGATATCTGCTTATAAAAATTACAAAGAGTCTAGTATAACCAGGGGAGACTTAGTCAACTGACAAAACTTATTAAATAACTATTATAGTTCAGGGATTGTTCTAGATATTAGGGATACAAGGACAAAAAAGAAATTCTTTGTCATCAAGAAGTTTAGATTTTATGCTTACAAAGTCAGTCAGTCAATAAGCATTCATTTAATATCTACTGTATTCCAGGAACTGTGTAAAGTTCTGGGGATAAAAACAAAGGCAAGATAGTGTCTGCTCTAAAGGTCACAGTTTTAGGGGGAAAAGAGGAAATGCAAACAGCTGTGCACTGACTCTCTCTATATATATACTTATACCCAAACATATATACATACATATACATATATTTGATCAACTAAAGACATCAGATAGAGGGAAGGTATTAATTCAATAAGAAAATATGAGATTTAGGGGTAGGGGAGGAACTAGAAAGCTGGAGACATAAGAGAATAGTGTTTGATTCAGATTACCCTTTCCCTGAATCTGCCCTCCCTTCTATCATCCTCTCCTCTTATCACCTTCCTCGATTTTCCTAAAGAGTAAGATACCCAATTGGTTGTGTATATTATTCCCTCCATAAGTCAAATCTGATGAGAATAAGTTTCCCTCATTCCTTCTCACATCCCACATGTTCCCCATTTTGAAACCTGTTTCTTGCCTCTTTTATGGGAGATAATTTACCCCATTCTATCTGTCCCTTTCTCCTTCTCCCAAAATATTCCTCTCTCACAGCTTATTTTATTTTTTAGATATCATTCCTCATGTTCAACTCACCCTGTGTCATCTAACTATCATCTATCTATCTATCTATCTATCTATCTATCTATCTATCTATCTATCTATCTATCTATCTATCTGTCTGTCTGTCTGTCTGTCTGTCTGTCTGTCTGTGTCTGCCTGTCTTTCTGTCTGGCTGTCTGGTGGCTGGCTGGCTGGCTGCTGGTTGTCTATCTAATCTATTTGCTGCTACTAGCCTAATACTGAGAAAGGTCTCATGAGTTACAAATATCATCTTTTCATGTAGGAATGTAAACATATCAACTTTAATGAGTCTCTTATGATTTCTCTTTCCTGTTTACCTTTTCATGAGTTTCTTGATTCTTGTATTTGAAAGTCAGATTTTCTATTCAGCTCTGGTCATTTCATCAAGAATTCTTGAAAGTCTTCTATTTCATTGAATGTCCATCCCCCCCCCCTTAAGTATTATACTGAGTTTTACTGGATAGGTTATTTTTGGTTTCAATCCTAGCTCCTTTGACTGATAGAACATCATATTTCAAGGCTTTTAGTCCCTTAATTTAGAAACTGCTGGATCTTTTGTTATCCTGATTATGTTCCCACAATACTGGAATTGCTTCTTTCTAGATGGTTGCAATATTTTCTCCTTTCCCTGGAACTCTGGAATTTGACTACAATAGTCCTGGGAGTTATCCTTTTAGGATCTCTTCCCAGAGACAACTGGTGGATTCTTTCTATTTTTATTTTCCCCTCTGATTCTAGAATATCAGTACAGTTTTCCTTGATAATTTCTTAAAAGATGACATCTAAGCTCTTTTGTGATAGTGACTTTCAGATATTCCAATAATTTTTTTAAATTATCTCTCCAGTATCTATTTTTCAGGTCAGTTATTATTTCAATGAGATATGTCATGCATATGCAATTTTTTTCTTCTTTTGGTTCTGTTTTGCAAGTTCTTTATTTCTCATAAAGGCATTAGCTTCCATTTATGCCATTCTAATGTTGAAGAAATTATTTTCTTCAGTAAGCTTTTGAACCTCCTTTTTCATTTGGCCAATTCTGCTTTTTCAGGCATTCTTCACCTCAATGGCTTTTGGAATTCTTTTGCTATTTATGTTAGTTTATTTTTTAAAACAAAATTAACTTATTTATTTTTAGTTTTCAACCTTCACTTTCAAAAGATTTTGAGTTCCAAATTTGCTCCCCATCTCTTCTCTCCATCTGCCACAAGAGATGACACATTGTGATTACTCCTTTTGCCAATCTGACTTTCCTTCTATCACACCTCTCCCTTCTCTCTTCCCCTTCCCCTCGATTTTCTTCTAGGGCAAGATAGATTTCTATACTCCATTGCATGTATGTTTTATTTCCCAGTTGCAAGTAAAAGCAATTTTTAATATGTATTTTTAAAACTTTGGCTTCCAACTACTCTCCCTTCCTCCTTGCCCACACATCTCCACATAGAAGGCAAGCAATTTAATATAAGTGGTATATGTGTAGCCATGCAAAAGGCTTCCATAGTAATCATGATGCAAAAGACTAACTGTATTTTCCTCCATCCTATCCTGCTCCCATTTATTCTATTCTCTCTTTTGACCCTGTCCCTCTTCAAAATTATTACCTCCTACTTTCTTGTAAGATAGATTTTCCCACCAAATTGAGTGTGCACGCTATTTCCTCCTTAAGCTAAATCTGATGAGAATTAGGTTCACTGTTTCTTTCTTACCATAACCGCTCTTTGCCTCCCTTGAAAAACGCTTTTTCTTGCCTCTTTTATGTGAGAGATAATTTACCCTTTCTATTTTCCCCCTCTCCTCCCAATATATTCCTCTCTCACCCCTTAATTTTATTTTTTAGATATCATCCCTCCATATTCAATTCACCTTGTGCCCCTGTCTCAAGAGTTACAAATATTATCTTTCCATGTAGGAATGTAAACAGTTCAACTTTCATTAGTCCCTTATGACGTTTCCTTCTTTTTAACCTTTTCACGATTCTCTTGATTCTTTTGTTTTAAAGTCAAATTTTCTATTCAGCTCTGAACTTTTCATCAACAATGTTTAAAAGTCCTCTATTTCACTGAAGGATCATTTTCCTCTGACGTGTTATACTCAGTTTTGCTGGCTAGGTGATTCTTGGTTTTAATCTTAGCTCCTTTAACCTCTAGAATATCATATTCCAAGTTCACAGATTTCTATATGTAAAAGCTGCTAGATCTTGTGTTATTCTGATTGTGTTTTTTTTATTTTTTTATTTTTTAATGTTTAACAATCACTGCCATACAATTGTGATTTTATCACCCCCACCTACTCCCCACTCCCCCCCTCCCTCCCCACGACTGCATACAATTCTGTATAGATTCTACATATACTTTCCTATTGAGTATATTTTCACTATAGTCATGCTATGTAGTCAGACTAAGATAAATGAAAGAAATCATATAACAAATCAGAACATGATACACAAACACATACACATACACAAACATGATCTGTTACATTATGTGAGTGACTTCCATATTTCTCTCTCTGAGTGTGGAAGGCATTTTGCCTTGAGAACCACCATTGGGATTTTTTTTTTTTTGTAAGAAGTTCTTGTGTTATTACAAAAATCTAAGTCTACCAGAAAAAACTCTCACACACTGTGGTCGTTGCTGTGCATAAAGTTCTCCTGGTTCTGCTTCTTTCACTCAGCATCAGGTCATATAAGTCCTTCCAGGCCTCTCTGAAGTCTTCTTGTTCATCATTTCTTATGGCACAATAGTACTCCATTACATTCATATACCATAATTTATTCAGCCATTCCCCAATTGATGGACATCCCCTTGACTTCCAGTTTTTGGCAACTACATAGAGTGCTGCTATAAATATTTTTGTACATGTGCGACCCTTTCCCATTTTTATGATCTCTTGGGGATATAGTCCTAGTAGCGATATTGCTGGGTCAAAGGGTATGCACATTTTTGTAGCCCTTTGGGCATAGTTCCAAATTGCTCTCCAGAATGGTTGGATTCGCTCGCAGCTCCACCAACAATGAATTAGTGTTCCAACTCTACCACATCCTCTCCAGCATTTATCATTTTCTTGTTCTGTCATGTTTGCCAATCTTATAGGTGTGATGTGGTACCTCAGAGTTGTTTTGATTTGCATCTCTCTAACCAATGGTGATTTAGAGCCTTTTTTCATATGATTATAGATAGCTTTAATTTCTTCTTCTGAAAATTGCCTGTTCATATCCTTTGACCATTTATCAACTGGGGAATGACATGTATGATTATACATTTGGGTCAGTTCTCTATATATTCTAGAAATGAGGCCTTTATCCCCGAGCTTAGCTGTAAAAATTCTTTCCCAATTTACTACATCCCTCCAGATTTTGGTTGCATTGGGTTTGGTTGTGCAAAAACTTCTCAGTTTAATGTAATCAAAGTTATCCATTTTGCATTTCATAATGCTTTCTATCTCTCCTTTAGTAAAGAATTCTTCCCTTCTCCATAGATCTGATAAATACACTATTCCTTGCTTCTCCAGTTTATTCATGGTATCAATCTTTATACCTAAATCATGTACCCATTTGGACTTTATTCTTGTGTACGGTGTCAGGTATGGGTCTATGCCTAATTTCCGCCACACTGTTATCCAGTTTTCCCAGCAATTTTTGTCAAAAAATGAGTGCTTATCCCAGAAGCTGGGGTCCTTGGGTTTATCAAACAGAAGGTTGCTATATTGCTTGCCTACTACATCTTGAGTGCCAAGTCTATTCCACTTGTCTACCTCTCTGTTTCTTAGCCAATACCAAGTGGTTTTGATAATTGCTGCTTTATAGTAGAGTTTGAGGTCTGGTAGCGCTAGGCCACCTTCCCAAGCATTTCTTTTCATTAGTCCCTTTGATATTCTGGACCTTTTGTTTTTCCAAATGAATTTTGATATTATTTTATCCAGCTCTAGAAAATAATTGTCTGATAGTTTAATTGGTATGGCACTAAATAAGTATATTAATTTGGGTAGAATTGTCATTTTTATTATATTAGCACGGCCTATCCATGAGCAACTAATGTTTTTCCACTTACTTAAATCTGACTTTATTTGTGCCAAAAGTGTCTTGTAATTGTGTTCATATAATCCCTGGGTTTGTTTTGGCAGGTAGACTCCTAAGTATTTTATACTGTCTACCCTAACTTTAAATAGGATTTCTCTTTCTATCTCTTGCTGTTAGGCTTTGTTGCTAATATATAGGAATGTAGAAGATTTGTGTGGGTTTATTTTGTAACCTGCAACTTTGCCAAAGTTGTTTATTATTTCAAGTAATTTTTTACTTGAATACCTGGGATTCTCTAAGTAGATCATCATATCATCTGCAAAGAGTGATAACTTAGTTTCTTCTTTGGCTATTCTTATTCCTTCAATATCTTTATCTTGTCTAATTGCTACAGCTAACATTTCTAGTACCATATTGAATAATAGTGGTGATAATGGACAACCTTGTTTCACCCCTGATCTTATTGGGAATGCATCTAGCTTATCCCCATTGCATATAATGCTTGCTGAAGGTTTTAGATAGATACTGCTTATTATTTTATGGAAAGTTCCCTTTATTCCTACGTTCTCCAATGTTTTTAGTAGGAATGGATGTTGTATTTTGTCAAAAGCTTTTTCTGCATCTATTGAGATAATCATGTGGTTTTTGTTAGCTTTGTTGTTGATGTGATCGATAATGCTAATAGTTTTCCTAATATTGAACCAGCCTGGTAGTCCTGGTATGAATCCTACCTGATCATAATGTATGAATCTCGTGATAAGATGCTGTATTCGTTTTGCTAAAATCTTATTTAAAATTTTTGCATCTATATTCATTAGGGAAATTGGTTTATAATTTTCTTTCTCTGTTTTGTCTCTTCCTGGTTTGGGTATCAAAACCATATTTGTATAATAGAAAGAATTTGGGAGGACTCCTTCTACCCCGATTTTCAAAAATAGTGTATGTAGTACTGGAAATAACTGTTCTTTAAATGTTTGAAAGAATTCACTTGTGAATCCATCTGGCCCTGGAGATTTTTTCCTAGGGAGTTCTTTGATGGCTTGTTCAATTTCTTTTTCTGCGGTGGGGTTGTTTAAGTATTCAACTTCCTCTTCTGTTAATCTGGGCAATTTGTATTTTTTAAAATATTCATCCATCTCATTTAGATTATCGAATTTGTGGGCATAAAGTTGGGCAAAGTAGTTTCTAATTATTCTTTTAATTTCCTCCTCATTGGAGGTAAGTTCACCCCTTTCATTTTTAATATTAGTAATTTGGTTTTCTTTTTTCTTTTTTTTAATCAGATTGACCAAAGGTTTATCAATTTTATTAGTTTTTTCATAAAACCAACTATTGGTTTTATTTATTAATTCAATAGTTTTCTTAATTTCAATTTTATTAATCTCTCCTTTGGTTTTCAGTATTTCTAATTTGGTATTTACTTGGGGATTTTCAATTTGTTCTTTTTCTAGCTTTTTCAACTGCAAGCCCAAGTCATTGATCTCCTCTTTCTCTATTTTATTTATGCAAGCATTCAAAGATATAAAACTTCCCCTAATAACTGCTTTTGCAGTATCCCATAAGTTTTGGTATGTTGTCTCACTATTGTCATTCTCTTGAATGAAATTGTTGATTGTTTCTATGATTTCTTCTTTAACCCAACCCTTCTTTAGAATTAGATTACTTAGTTTCCAATTGATTTTTGGTTTCTCTTTCCATGGCCTTTTGTTACATGTAATTTTTAATGCATTATGATCTGAAAAGGATGCATTGATTATCTCTACCTTTCTGCACTGGATTGTGAGATTTTTATGTCCTAGTACATGGTCAATTTTTGTAAATGTTCCATGTACCGCTGAGAAAAAGGTATATTCCTTTCTATTCCCATTTAATTTTCTCCAAAGATCTATCATATCTAACTTATCCAGAGTTTTATTTATCTCCTTAACCTCTTTCTTGTTTATTGTGAGGTTGGATTTATCGAGTTCAGAGAGGGGGAGGTTGAGGTCCCCCACTAGTATAGTTTTGCTATCAATTTCTTCCTTCAACTCCCCCAACCTCTCCTCTAAGAATCTGGATGCTATACCGCTTGGAGCATACATGTTTAGTAATGATATTGCTTCATTGTCTATGGTGCCTTTTAGCAGGATATAGTTTCCATCCTTATCCCTTTTGATTAGATCTATTTCTGCTTTTGCTTTGTCTGAGATTAGGATTGCTACTCCTGCCTTTCTTACATGAGCTGAAGCACAATATATTCTGCTCCATCCTTTGACCTTTATCCTATGTGTATCCCCCCGTTTCAAATGTGTTTCTTGTAAGCAGCGTATTGTTGGATTATGGCTTTTAATGCATTCTGCTTTCCGTCTCCGTTTTATGGGAGAGTTCATTCCATTCACATTCACAGTTACGATTACAATCTGTGTATTTCCCTCCAACCTCTTTCCCACCATTTGTGCTTTTAGCTCTCCCATCTCCCTTCCCCTCCTCAATAGTATTCACTTTTCTCTCCCTCCTCCTGCAGCCTTCCCCTCCTTTTAGCCGCCCTCCCTTTTACTCCCCTTTACTCTTATTGCTTCTTTCCTCCCTTTTAGCCACCCTCCCGTTTCTTCCCCCTTCCCCTCCTACTACCTATAGAGCTAGTTAGGATTATCTACTTAACATTATTGTTCCCTCCTTTGAACAAATCAGATGAGAGTACCTCTCAAACAATGCTCATCTCCCTCCCCTCCTTCCCTCTACTATAGTTTTGTACTTCTTCCTGTGATATAATTTGCCATTTTCTGCTTCCCCCTTTCCACACCTCCTATTACATTCCCTTCTCCTACTTAAATCATATTTTTGACATGACATCATTTACTTTATGCCCGTTCCCTCTACATATATCCCTTTTATCATAATAGCTGCACAGTTCTCAAGATTAACAGGTATCATCTTCCCTTATAGGGAGGTATACAGTTTGCCCTAATTGAGTAGCAAGTTTTTGTTTTTGTTTTTTCCCCTCTGTTTACCTTTTTATGATTCTCTGGAGACCTGCATTTGAAGATCAAATTGTCTATTGAGTTCTGGTGTTTTGGTCAGGAAGCTCTGGAAATCCCTTATTTCCTTGAATGACTTTCTCCTTGCCTGAAATGTTATGCTGAACTTTTTTGGGTAGTTGATCCTTGGTTGATGTCCCAACTCCTTTGCCTTACGGAATATTGGGTTCCAGTTCTTTCGATCTTTTAATGTAGAAGCTGCAAGGTCCTGTGTGATCCTGACTGTGTGTCCTTGATATTTGAATTGTTTCTTTCTGGCTGCTTGTAGTATTTTCTCCTTCACTTGATAGCTCTGGAATTTGGCAACTATATTTCTTGGGGTTTTGAGTTTGGGATCCCTTTCGGGAGGGGAACGGTGGATTCTTTCGATGACTATTTTGCCCTCTGAGTCTAGTACTTCTGGGCAGTTTTCCTTGATGATTTCCTGGAAGATGTTGTCCAGACTCTTTTCTTCATCATGGGTTTCTGGCAGGCCAATAATTCTTAAATTTTCTCTCCTGGATCTATTTTCCAGGTCAGTTGTTTTTCCAATTAAATATTTTACATTTTTTTCTATTTTTTCATTCTTTAGATTTTGTTTGACTGATTCTTGCTGCCTCATTGAGTCATTAGTTTCTACTTGCTCAATTCTAATCTTCATCGTATTGTTTTCTTCCATTAGCTTTTGCATTTCCTTTTCCATCAGACCAATTTTTCCCTTTAATGAGCTATTTTCTCCATTTAATTTTTGTATTTCTTTTTCCATTCGACCAATTTTCCCAGTTAGGTTTTGGGTTTCCTTTTCCATCTGTTCAATTTTCCCAATTAGGTTTTGGGTTTCCTTTTCCGTTTGATTAACTCTTCCTTTTAGGGAGTTATTCTCTCCAGTTAATTTTTGAACTTCCTTTTCTATTTCTTCAATTTTCTTTTTCAGAGTGATGTTCTCATCAGTGAATTCTTTTTTTATAATTTTAAAATCATTGGCCAGTTTTTCTTTTATATCCTTCTTCAGACTTTCCAGGTAATCTAGTTGTGCTTGCGAGAAATTCATAGTCCCATCTGAGGTTTCAGATGGAAGTACAGTCTCAGCTCTGACCTCTTTGGTGTTTGTGTTTTGGTCCTTATCCCCATAGAAAGATTCTATGGTTTTTTCACTTTTCGTCTGCTTTTTCTGATTCATGATGTTGGCTGAGTGTTGTAGCTTTTGGTTCTTTCAGTCAGAAGATACAGATCTTTTAAGTTGGGCTGCTGTGTGTCTAGGCTGAAAGCAGGCTTTTTTTTTTTGTTGTTGTTGTTGTTTCCCAGATCAACCCCGGGGTTAGCTTGTTAGGTGTGTGGGAAGGGTGGTCTGGTCTCAGGAGACCTCCTCAGCTGACTTGAGGCAAAGGCAAGGTCAGGGGATGGTGATCCCAGCTTCCCTATTGTCTTCCCTTTTCCCCTGGAGGGCTGGGGTACGCCTAGAAGTTAATGCGTGTTCCCGCCCCTCCTGGGGCTTGTCTCCCGGCTCTGAGGCTTGCCTGGGTCTCAGTGCGAATTTTCTCTGCCCTGGGTCGTCTGTCCCTCCAGATCGCCTCCGCCACAGTAGGAAGAATGCCCCCTTGCCACTTTTCCAGCCTCTGGTGTTGTGAGACCACCTGCCCCCTTCTACTGTTCCCGCTGATCCAGGATTAATCTGGGGAAGAATTTTATGGTTCCCTCACAGTCATCAGGGGGAGGAGAGAGCACTTACTGATCACTCCGCTATCCCAACTCCTGGAAGTTCAAGTAGCTGACCCACCAAAGTCCAGTCTTCAGGCTGAAGGTTTTAAGGGCTGCTGCGCTGATATCTGGCGCTCAGTGGCTCTCATGGGCTCGGCCTGGCTTATCTCCTGCTCCGCTGGTCTCGCCCACCACTCTCGGGCCCCTCAGGTCCCCTCCGCCCTCTTGCGCTGACCACGCTGCGCTGTGCGCCGGGGCCTTACCCCCGCGGAACAGATCCCTCCCGTGGACCCTCCAGTCCAACCTGGGCTCCGAATCCGTCAAAGTCCGTCACCCACTGGATTCTATACCTCCAAAGTCTGGTCAGACTCTCCCCCCAGAGATATCCAGAGGAGTTTTTGCAGGAGCTTGGGTGAGTCGTTGCTTTCACTTCGCCATCTTGGCTCTGTCCCTCTCTGATTGTGTTTTTACAATACATGAATTGTTTCTTTCTGGCTACTTGAAATTTTTTTCTCCTTGACCCGGGAGCTCTGGAATTTGTCTATAATATTCCTAGGATATATTATTATTACAATATTCCTTTTGGGATATCTTTCAGAAGGGAATTGGTGGATTCTTTCCAATTCTATTTTGCCCTCTGTCTTGAGCTGGAAATTTCTTTCACCCTGTCGTTTTGTGGTTTCTGGTGCTTTAAATTTTGTTTAGAAACATTTTTACAGGTATTTTGTGGGTTATTGAGGGAGAGCTAGAGCAGGTTCATCCTTGTACTTTGCCTTCTTGACTCCACCCCACACCACCCCAATTTATTGTCCCAATTTTTGCTCTGTTTCTCTTACTTGATTTTCAAAATCTTCTTGGAGCTCTTCCATGGCCTGAGACCGATTCATATTTTTCTTGGAGGCTTTGGATGTAGGAGTTTTGACTTTGTTGTCTTCTTCTGTTCGCATACTTTGGTCTTTTTCACCAAAGTAAGATTCTATAGTCTGATTCTTTTTCTGCTTTTTTCTCATTTCCCCAGTCATTTCCTTGAATTTTGAGCTCTTTGTCAAGATATTTCTCGATCCAGTGGTGGTGGTTGTGGGATGTATTGTCAACCACTTGATCCCCCCAAAATTTGTGGGCCTAGAGTTAGAAAAACACCTGCTCCTGCTGCCCTTGCTGCTGTAGTTGTTGTGGCTGACACAGGCTCTTCCACTCCCTCTGCCACCCTGAGGCTGGGGCCAGACTGCTGTACTCTCTCATGGTATGTCCTATGGTTTTTTTCCACTAATATTCCAATTTTTCCTCAATGTTTTAGAGTCATGAAGTCTGAAAATCACCACAGGTGCCAGAGATTTAGTCTCCCTGAGACATGCAGTTTTGCTTCACACTGACATTCCATGGGTTCTGCAGCTCCAGATTTTGTTTAGAGATTTTTTTTACAGTTATTTGGCTAAGCCTGGGGGAGAACTCTAGCAAGTCTTTGCTTGGATGTGTCAATCTATTTCTTAAGTAATTTTTGGGTCCCCTTTCCCAAGCACTTGCCTTGATTTGCATGTTTGTCTTGCATCACTCTCATTTGTTTTCCCAATTTTTCCTCTACTTTTCTTACTTGATTTTCAAAATTCTTTTTGAGTTCCTCCATGGCCTATGACCAATCCCTAATTTTCTTAGAAGCTTTTGATATCAGTTTGATTCTGCCACCCTCCTGTAATTGTATACCCTGATCTTCCTTGTCACTCAAGTAAGATTCTATAGTCAGAGTTCTTTTTCAATGTTTACTCTCCCAGACAAACAGTTTACCTGTTTATTTTTCATGAAGGTAAGACTTTACTTCCAGTGGGGGTGGGGTGGGGGTAGTTGTACTGTCAGGCTTCAGGGATTTTTCATCAGGTGCTTGATCCCTCATTGTCTGTGGTCCCAGAGTTCAGAAAGCAGCCTCTGTCTCTGCTGCTGCTGGTGCTGCTTCTGTCACCATTCCCATCACTCTGGTGCTGGTGCCAAACCTAACCAGACCACGCATTCTTCTTTTCACCCAGGTCCCAAAGAGCTTTCCCACTGACCTTTTTGTTTTTTGTGGGTTGAGAAGTCTGGCTCTAGTTTCTCTATGCTGGTGCAGCCTCTGTGGACTGCACTACGCTCCCTGCTTGGCAAGAAAACCCCTTTCTGTTGACTTTCGAGGTTGACCAGGGCTGGTGATTTGTTACACTCTGTCATTTTGTGGGTTCTGTAGTTCTTCTTTGTTTAGGGTCATTTTTTACAGGTATTTGGAGGGCTTTGAGGAAGAGCTCAGGGAAGTTCCTGCTTTTACTCTGCTGTCTTGGCTCTGTCCCTCCCCCACAGACACATATACCTTCTAAAAAATTTTAATGCTGTCCCAGTGAGAAAGTGAAATCAGGAAGGTATAGTTTCCCAATTAGTAGAGAATTTGAAGCAGGGTCTAGGTGACCATTTTTCAGAATTGTTTTTTAAAGAATTATTGTTCAGGTGAACTAAATAAGCTATGTTCTTTTCTAATTCTTATATCCTATGAAACATTGTGATTTCAGTAACAAATGAAACATTTTTTATAACTTAATTTAGAGGAAAAATAATGCCTCTTAATGTCTCAATTTTTAAAATTATATTTAGCATCAAATATAAGATCGCCTATTTGATATTCAAAGCTCTCCATCATATAGATCCATTCTATTTTTTGAGTCTTCTTATACTTTACAATCTCACCATGTACTCTACAATCCAGTGTTGCTGGTCTCCTAGCTGTTCTTATAACAATAGCAAGCATTTTCACTGACTGTCCACCGTCCATGAAATTATTTCTCTCCTTATCTCTGGCCCCTGACTTTCATGAAATATGAGCTTTTCTACAGAAAACATTTAATTCTAGTGCTTTCTCTCTGTTGATTATTTCCAGTTTTTCCAATTTACAGCTTGAACATAATAATTCAAATGCTCTCTCTCTCTCTCTCTCTCTCTCTCTCTCTCTCTCTCTCATTTGTTTGTGAGTTACTTAAAAACAGGGACTACTTTTTATGATTTTTTATGACCTGAGCAATTAGCACGAGGCCTGGCACTTAGTAGACATGTAATATGTCTATTGAGTAACTGACTAAAATAAAAGCAAAAACAAACAAACAAACAAACAACAACAAAGAATGGTGGTCATTGTAATAGATTTAATGTCATTGTAAGAGATTTGAATTTATAGTTTATTTGGTTCATCTGAACAAAAATCATCTGTAATCATCCATTTCTGAAAGTATCCCCAGACACTGTTAAAAGCTAACACTCAACGTCTTTAGTTTTGGCTTGTTTGCCCTGTAAGAAAATTGCATCATTACTGAAAGAAGGATGAAAATTAAAAGTTTTGACAATCTCCAAAGTCACATTTATCATAAGATAATGCCACATTTTCTTCCAGTAAATGTTGCAGAAGATTCTTTATCCAATGAAAATCTTTATGTTTTCCTCTGAACTAATGGTACTGAGCAGGGTAATACTGAGTTTTCTTCAAGCATCACCTTCCTAATTTACTTAAATAGTGTTTGAGATAAGGGTAAGTTGATATCTTAATCAATCTTTTTATTTCTGCAGTAATGTTTTCATTAGTGGGATCAGCCAGAAATAGTAACCCATTATGTATAGAGAATGTTCCCAAACTTTAGCTAACTCACTAGATTGATGACTACAGTAGAAGGAAATTGACTAAGGTAGGAGTTCATATTTTGTGGCTGAAATCATTGTGTCTCCTAGCCTATTAATGAATTAGATTTCTTTTTTTTATGAAAAAAAAAAAAACAAAAAACCATGTTCAGAGTGTTCCAAGCTATTAAAGCTTAAAATTGCACTGATTTTTGGAATATCTTCTCTAATGGATTGGGTGTAAAGTCGGTGTCAGTAAGACTTGAGTTAAATATTTCCTTAGACTCCATGTGACTTCGGGAAAGTCACAGTCTTTCTGAGTCTCAATACTTTCATCTATAAAAGGAGGATAATTGTGTGTGTATGTATGTGTATCGTATAAAATGAAATGCTACATAGCACTTTGGAAATGGTAAAATACCATATAAATATCAGTTATTAAATCAACCTTTGATACTTAATAGATGTTTAATCTTGGGCAAGTCAGTGAACCTTTTTGAACCTCAGCATTTTCATCTGTAAAATGGGTACAATAATGCTGGTAGTACTAACCTCATAAGGTTAATATCAAGATCAAATAAGATGATGTATTTAAAATATTTTATAAGATTTAAATCACTCTAGCAAAATCTTCTTTATTATTAGGTTTTATTTGTGGATGATTACATTTTTAATACTAAAATTATGCCTGAATGTGAATGCGCAATTTATTGTTCTTCATTAATATTCTGTACTGATATCCCCAAGTGGTATAGAGGGCCCTCAAAGTCTATACTGGAAGGACACAAGTTCTGAAAATAGTCTACTAATATGAAAAGGTTGCAAGCTTCGGTCTGCTTGTCAGGCAGTTATTATACACCCAGCACAGGTCAGAGCTCTCATTCATTCTCATTCATCATTAAAGAATTGTCTATCAGATGATGCTTTAAAAAAGTATACAAAATCCACAAGCTATTAATTAGGACAAAGATCAATTATGATAAGCTTAAGTGTGAAAGCTTTTAAAGTGGTGAAATCATGTTTCCTTGAATTATTAATATATTGCCAAATTGATATTTTTATCACAGTGATTTGATCATGACACCCCTATACTCTAAAATCTGCAGAATCTCCTTACTGTTTTAAGTTAAAATATAAATCTTTAGCCTGTCATTTGAAATCCTCCACAATATGGCTCCCCACTAACTTTGTCTTACGATTATTGCTATTTATTTTCACACACAATTCATCACCGTCAAACTATCCTGCTAGCAATTTATCATATGTCTTTCTATCTTTAGCCTCTGTGCTTTACACAGGTAGTTCCCCAAATCTGGAGTGCACTTGATGTTTTCATTTCCACCTTGTAGCATGCTGAAAATTATAGCTCAGTCAACCCAGCCAGTTAGCAATTGACTATCACGTCAGGCACTAAGATTAAGCATTAAAATACAAAGAACATCACTAACTCTCTCCATCATATGTCTGTCATATCCTACTTTCAGGTTCCTGTCTCAGTTCTCAACTCCTGCAAGATTTTAGTTCTCTTTTTTCTTTTGGATGAGATGAAAAATCAAACATCTTACTTAGTCTCACAGTTCTGAGAAATCTGGTAAGGGAGATACTGAATTCCTCCATTTATCTACATTTTTTCCAATGACTTACTAAATTCCTTTCTGGGATCAGGAATTTCATAATGTTTTGCAAAATCATCTGTGCCACAGTTGGTATCTGGGATTATACACTGACAAAGCAGAACATTTTATGCTAACCATCTTGCAAACCACAGACATAGAATGACTCTTTTTAAAAAGATAAAAGGTGTCTAAAACAAAAATTTAGCGTTATGTACAACAGAGAAATGCTAGAAAATTTACTAATAGATACACAATTAAAACAAGAATTCCCTAATGCTATATTGCTACTCGAGATAGTTGTAGAAATTCTAGTGGTAGCAATCAGAAAAAGAAAAAAAAAGCAATTAGAGGCATAGCACAATAAAATTAACCATATTAGAGGATGTCACTATGATATGCTTAAAGAATCACAAAAGAAACTGAGAAAATTAATAGTTTTTGTGATATACAATTGCAAAACATTTCTATATAGCAATAAAAATATAAAAGAAAATGATAGCAAGGGAAATCTTATTCCAAATATTTACAAAAAGCATAAAATGTCTAGGAGTCAGTTTTTCAAAGAAAGATCAAGATCTTTATAGAGATAATTACAAAGTGCCCCCTAAATAATATGGAATGATAAGCAACTGGAGGAATATCAAGTGCACATTGGTGACATGACAATAGAATAAAGTACCAATTAAAGTAATTTATATATTCAGTGGTTTGCTAATCAAACTACCAAAGGGATACTTTGTGGAATAGACAAAATAATGACCAAATTTAAGTGAAATAACAAAATATCTATATATGAAATGAAGCAGTGAAAATATTAGAGTATTTTATATAATGAAAACTGTTTGGTTTTGGTTAAACAATAGAAATATTAATCAATGAAAATTGCTAATCAAGGAAGAATAAAAATAATTTGCCTCAATTGCCTATTGTAAAACGTATTTGAAAATGATAATTTCCTGAGAAAGAACTCCTTTTGGATTAGACTGACAAAAATTGGAAATCAATCTGGTAAAAAGTAGATGTAGACCACCATTTTATGCCATATATCATAATAAATTAAGCATCTATGTGTAATCTGAATAATAAAGGTCATTACATGTGAACAATTAGATGGTACAAGTGAACAGAGTTTTGGGCTTGCTTTCAATCAGACCAGATTTCAAATCTAGTCTTAGAAATTATGACCTCAGCTGTATGACATTGGGCAAGTCCCCTAGCTGCTATCTGCCTCAGGTTCCTCATTTGTAAAATAGAGATAATAATGACACCGACTTCTCAGGTCTTTTGTGTATATAAAATGAGATAATATTTGCAAAATGCTTTACAATACCGCTGTTTAATGCTTATTATCATATTGCTACACAAAATATGTAAAAGAACAAGATCAGATACTTAACTAGAGAACAAATATTAATTAAACAAGGGGTTAAGGCTATAACAAAATAAGACAGATAATTTTGATTGTAGTAGTTTTTATATGAAAAAATGAAATTGAGATAAAGTGGGAAAGGATCAATTGAAAAAATTATTTTAATTTCATTATTATTTTTATTAATTTATTTGTTTTCAGTTTTCTACAGTCACTTCTATAAGTCTTAGATTTTTCTCCTCCTCCCTCTCTTTCCCTCCCCGAGATGGTGTGCAATCTTATATGGGTTCTACACATGCATTCTTATTAAACACATTTTCACATTGATCATGTTGCATAGAAGAATTAAAATGAATGAGAGAAACCGTGAGAAAAAACACATCATATCACAAGAGAAAATGTTGTACTTCATTCTGAGATCCAATTCCATAGTTTTTTCTCTGGATGTGGAAGGCATTTTGCATCAAGTCCACTGGGAATGTTTTGGGTCTTTGCATTGCTGTGAAGGGCTAAGTGTACCAGAATAATTCCTTTCACTATTTTGTGGCTGTGTACAACATCTTCCTGACTCGGCTCCTTTGACTCAGCATCAGTTCATATAAGTCCTTCCAGACCTCTCTGAAGCCTTCCTGCTCATCATTTCCTATAGCACAATAGTATTTCATTACAAACATGTATCACTTGTTGAGCCATTCTCGAATTGATGGGCATCCACTTGATTTTTAGTTTTTGACCACCACAAAGAGAGCTGCTATAAATATTTTTGTACATGTGGGACCCTTTCCCATTTTTACTATCTCTTTGGGATATAGTCCCAGAAGCAATATTGCTGGATCAAAGGGTATGCACATTTTTGTAGCCCTTTGGGCATAATTCCAACTTGCTCTCCAGAATGGTTGGATCAGCTCATAGCTCCACCAACAATGAATTAGTGTTTTAACTCTCCCACATCTTCTACAACAATTTATCATAATCCTGTTTTGTCATGTTAGCCAATCTGATAGTTGTGATGCGGTACCTCAGAGTTGTTTTGATTTGCATTTCCCTAATGAATAGTGATTTAGAGCATTTTTTCATATGACTATAGATAACTTTAATTTCTTCCTCTGAAAACTTCCTGTTCATATACTTTGACCATTTATCAAATGGGGAATGAATTGTATTCCTGTACATTTGACTCAGTTCTCTATATATTTTAGAAATAAAACCTTTATCACAGAAGCGAGTCCCAAACATTATCTGCCACTTTTCTTTTTCCTTCCTAACCTTTGTTGCACTTGGTTAGTTTGTGCAAAAACTTTTCAATTTAATGTAATCAAAATTATCGATTCTGCATTTCACAATGTTCTCTATCACTTGTTTGGTCTTAAATTTTTCTATTCTCCATACATCTAAAAAATATACCATTTCTTGCTCCCCTAATTTGTTTATCATATGAATCTTTATACCTAGATCATGCATCTATTTGGAGTTTATTCTTGTGTATGGTGTCAGGCTAATGTCTATGCCCAGTTTCTGAAAAACTCTTATCCAGTTTTCTCAGCAATTTTTGTCAGATAGTGAGTTCTTATCTCAAAAGCTAAGATCTTAGGGTTTGTCAAACGGTAGATTGCTATATTCATTGACCAATGTGTCTTGAGTACCTAACCTATTCTACTGGTCTACTCCTGTGTTTCTTACCCAGTGCAAAGTAGATATGGTGATTGCTGTTTTGTTTTATTTTTTAATTCAAAGAGTTTTATTTTTTTATTTTTAAAATTTATTTATTTACTTTTAGTTTTCTACATTCACTTACACAAGATTTTGAGTTCCAAATTTTCTCCCCATCTCTCACCTCCTCCTCCCCAAGACGCAGTGTGTTCTGATTACCCCTTCTCCCAATCTGCTCTCCCTTCTGTCACACACCTCCTTTCCCATATCCCCAACTTCTTTTTATTTTTGTAGGGCAAGATAGATTTCTCTTTCCCATTATCTGTATTTCTTATTTCGCAGTTGCATGCAAAAACAATTCTCAACATTAGTTCCTAAAACTTTGAGTTCCAACTTCTCTCCCTTCCTCCCTCCCTACCCATCCCCACTGATCAGGCAAGCAATTCAGTAAAGGCTATACATGTGCAGTTATGAGATCAACTTCCATAATAGTCATCCTGTGAAAGACTAAAGGTATTTCCCTCCATCACATCTTGCCCCTCCATTTATTCTATTCTCTCTTTTGACCTTGTCCCTCCCCCAAAGTGTGTACTTCTGATTACTCCCTCCTCCCATTTGCCCTCCCTTCTATCACCGCCCATACCTCACCTATCCCTTTCTTGCCCCACTTTCCTATAGTGTAACATAGATTTTCATACCAAATTGTTTGTACATGCTATTACCTCCTTAAGTCAAATGTCATTCAATGAGAGTAAGCTTCATTTTTCCCCTCTAACCTGCCCCTTTAACCCTCCAGTGAAAAAGCTTTTTCTTGCCTCTTTTATGAGAGGTAATTTGTCCCATTTTCTTTCTCCCTTTCTCCTCCCAATATATTCCTCTCTCAGCCCTTAATTTTATTTTTTTAGATATTCTACTTTCCTATGCAACTCATCCTTTGCCCTCTCTCTATATGTATATAATCCCTCCAACTAGCAAACACTGGGAAAGTTTCAAGAGTTACAAATATTATTTCTCCATGTAGGAATGTAAGCAGTTCAACATAAATGAGTTCCTTATGGTTTCTCTTTCCTGTTTGCCTTTTAATACTACTCTTGATGCTTGTGTTTGAAAGTCGGATTTTCTATTCAGCTCTGGTCTTTTCATCAGGAATGCTTGAAAGTCCTCTATTTCACTGAATGAATATTTTTGTCCCTGAAGTATTATACTCAGTTTTACTGGTAAGTGATTCTTGGTTTTAATCCTAATTCATTTGATTTCTGGAATATCATATTCCATGTCCTATAATCCCTTAGTACTTTGTAGATGCTGCTAGATTTTGTGTTATACAGATTGTATTTCCACAATAATGGAATTGTTTCTTTCTGGCTGCTTGCAATATATTCTCCTTGACAGGGAACTCTCTAATTTGGCTACAATATTCTGAGGAGTTTTTTTTCAGATCTCTTTCAGGAGGTGATTGGTGAATTCTTTCAATATCTACTTTACCCTCTGTTTTAGAAGATCACAGCAGTCTTTTATGTTTATTTATTTATTTTTACTTTTCAGCATTTATTTACACAAAATTTTGAGTTCCAAATTTTCTCCCTACCTCTCCCCTCCCCCCAAATCAAAACGCCATGCACTCTGATTACCCCTCCCCCCATTCTGCCTTCCCTTCTATCACATCCCTCCCTTCCCTTATCCCCATCTTCTCTCTTTTCTTGTAGGACAAGGTAGATTTCTATACCCCATTGCCTGTATTTCTTAATTCCCAGTTGTTTTCAAAAACAAATCTCAGTGTCCTTTCCTAAGACTTTGAGTTCCAACATCTCTCCCTTCCTCCCTTCCCATCATTCCCCACTGAGAAGGCAAGTAATTCATTATAAGCTATATATGTGTAGCTTTGCAAAAGAATTCCATAATAGTCATGTTGTGTAAGAGTAACTATATTTCCCTCCATCCTATCCTGCCCTCCATTTATTCTGTCCTCCATTTTGACCTTGCTCTCTTCAAAAATGTCTACTTCTAATTAATCCCGCATCCCATTTGCCCTCCCTTCTATCATCCCCCTTACCCAACCAAATTTTGACATAATTTTCCATAAACCCTAAGGAAATTCAGAAGCTGCTAAACAAAAAACAAGAAATCCACAGAAATTACCAGCAGGATAGTTCATCCACCTCTAAGAAGTCAGAATTTAATTCCAACAAAAGTGAAGTACAAGCAAAGCTTAGAGATATGCAGGATTCCCTACTCAGTAACAAAGCAGATGTGCTTTTGTGATTCCCTTAAAGCTATTTATGGACCAAAAACCTATGGTGCATCACAACTACTCAGTGCTGATGAAGCCACATTGATTAGTGATAAGGACATGATCCTAGAGAGATGGGCTGAACACTTCCATAGTGGTCTCAACAGATCATCATCAATCAATGCTGAGGCCATTGACTGTTTACCTCAGGTTGAAGTCAATCCCTCCTTAGCTGAACTTCCAACTGAAGAAAAACTTCTGAAGACCATTAGGCTCCTTTCATGTGGCAAAGTACCTGGTGCTGATTCTATTCTAGCTGAGATTTACAAGGTGGGGGACCATTGCTCATACAAAAGCTAACTGAAATTTTCCAGGTTATATGACAAGAGGAGGTTATCCCTCAGGAGTTCAAGGATGCCTCCATTTTTCACTTCTATAAGGATAAAGGGAATAGATTGTCTTGTAACAATCACAGAGGGATTTCTTTCTTGGTCATTCTTGGCAAAATTCTTGCTAGAGATCTGCCTAATAGTCTGATTCTTCACGTGGAAGATGAGCATATACCCGAGAGCCAGTGTGGCTTCAGGAAGGGCTGAGGAACAATCACTATGATGCTTGGTGCCCGACAACTCCAGGAGAAATGCTAGGAACAAAACAGAAGTCTGTACGCAGTGTTGCAGTGTTTGTAAATCTGACCAAGGCCTTTGACAGTGGAAACTAAATAATCTATTCCTAAAGACTGAGTGGGTTAAACAACAAATCATAGAAACAATCAATAGCTTCATTCAAAAGAATAACAATAATGAGACAACCTATCAAGTCTTATGGGATACTGCAAAAAATAGTTCTTATGGGAAGCTTTGTATCTTTGAATGCTTACATGAACAAAGTAGAAAAAGAGGAGATCAATGAATTAGGCATGCAGTTGAAAAAGCAAGAAAAGGAACAAATTGAAAATTCCCAAGGGAATACCAAGCTAAATGAGGGATTATTAAAATTGAAATTAAGAAAACTTTTAAACTAATAAATAAACCTGAGTTGGTTTTATGAAAAAAGCTTGTAATATGATAAGCCTTTATTCAATTTGATTAAAGAAAAGAAAGAGGAAAACCAAATCACCAATATCAAAAATTAAAAGGGTGAACTCACCTCCAAAGAGAAGGAAATTTTAAAAAAATTAGAAATTACTTTGCCCAGCTGTATGACCATAAATTGGACAATGAACTCCCTAGGAAAAAAGTCTCCAGGGCCAGATGGATTAACAAGTAAATTCTATCAAATATTAAAAGAAGAGTTAACTCCAATACTATATAGACTATTTGGGAAAACTGAGGAAGAATGAGTCCTCTCAAATTCTTTTTAAGACACAAACATTGTTTTGATACCTAAACCAGGAAGAGTCAAAAGAGAGAAAGAAAATAATAGACCAATTTCTCTAATGAATATAGATGCAAAAATTTTAAATAAGCAAGTTATTATGAAAATGACACATTATGATCAGGAAGGATTTATACCAGGAATGCAGGTCTGGTTCAATATTAGGAAAACTATTAGCATTATTGATCATATCAGCAACAAAACTGACAGAAACCACATTTATCTCAATACATGCAGAAAAAGCTTTTGGCAAAATACAACACTCATTCCTATTGAAAACACTAGAGAGCATAGGAATAAATGGAACTTTACGTAAAATAATGACAATAAAATTACAAATAATATCGACCTAAAACCTTCAGCAAGTATTATATTCAATGGAAATAAGCTGGATGCATTTCCATCTAATTTTTAAAGAACTATTTTCTTAAGTGAGCTTTTGAATATCTTTTTCCATTTGACTAATTCTGCTTTTTAAAACATACTTCTATTCGTTGGCTTTTTGGACCTCTTTTGCCAATTGAGCTAGCCTGTTTTTAAAGGTGTTATTTTCTTCAGCATTTTTGGGTCTCCTTTATCAAGCCATTGACTCACTTTTCATGATTTTCTTTCATCGCTCTCATTTCTCTTCCCAATTTTTCCTCTACCTCTCTTACTTGATTTTCAAAATCCTTTTTGAACTCTTCCATGGCCTGAGACCACTGCATATTTAGTTTGGAGATCTGGGATGCAGAAGCATTGTTCTTCCTCATCCAAAAGAATGGAAGTAAACACCTGTTCACCAAGAAATTACCTTTCTATAGTCTTACGGCACCCTTACCCCCATTTGGGGTTTTTCTTTCCCAGTCAGTTACTTGACTTTCGATCCTTTGTCAAAAGGAGGTTATTCTCTTGGAACCTGTAAGTTCTCAGTTCCTCCAAGGTGGCACAATCAAGGGAGGGGAGTTTACTCCTCTCCTGACCTGCGTTCTTGTCTGTGAGAAGCCGCAAGCACTCTGTTCTGCCCAGAATCTGTGAGTACAATTCCTTCTCCACGACTCCTCCAACTCCATCATGTTAGAACTCTTCCTCAACCCAGGAGGGTCACTCAGGGCTGAGATATAAGTCAGCTTCTCAATTCTCCCAGGGGCTTTAGGCTGAGGGCTCCAAAAATGGATACATCTTCTGCAGTGACTGCTGCTGGAGGTCTAGATCATGCTCCTTTCCCACTGGCCTTTGAAGCTGTCTTTGGCATTCTGGGGTTGAGCAATCTGGGAACTGCTACTGCCAGTGGCTCCCTGAAGCCTGTTCTGGTTCTGTCCCTGCTGTGCTGCATGGTCCATAATGGGCTATCACCTGCTCCACCCCTGGTGCAATAGAACTTTCCTGTTGGCCTTCCAGGTTGCCTTTGGTTGGAAATCTCTTTCACTCTATTGTTTTGTGGCTTCTGCTTCTCTAGAATTTGATTAGAGTAGTTTTTTACAGGTATTTTATGGGCTATGGGGGAGAGATTTTAGAGGTCTGACTTTCTACTCCACCATCTTGACTCTTCCTTCCCAGAGCAATTTTCCTTGATAATCTCACAAAAGATGATATCTAGTCTCTTTCTTTTATCATAGCTCTCAGGTAGGCTGGTCATTTTTAAATTGTCTCTCCTGGATCTGTTTTCCATGTCAATTGTTTTTCCAATGAGATATTTCACATTATCTTCTATTTTTTCATTCTCTTGCTTTTGTTTTGTAATTTCTTGCTTTCTCATAAAGTAATCAGCTTCAATCTGCACCATTCTAATTTTGAAAGAACTATTTTCTTCAATGAACTTTTGAATCTCCTTTTCCATTTGGTTATTTCTGTTTTTTAGACCATTCTTCCCCTCATTGACTTTTTGGACCTCTTTTGCCATTTGGGTTAATCTATTTTTAATGGTATTATTTTCTTCAGCTTTTTTTTTAATCTCCTTTAGCAAGCTGTTGACATGCTTTTCATGGTTTTCTTGCATCGCTGTCATTCTCTTCTCATTTTTTCCTCCACCTCTCTTACTGATTTTCAAAATCCTTTTTGAGTTCTTCCATGGAATGAGACCATTGCATGTTCTTTTTGGAGGTTTTGGATATAGAAGCCTTGACTCTTATGTCTTCTTCTGATGGTATGCTTTGTTCTTCCACATCTGGAAAGATGGAAGAAAATACCTTTTCCCCAAGAAAGTAACCTTCTGCAGTCTTATTTTTTTCTCTTCTTTTGGGCAATTTCCCAGCCAGGTACTTGACTTTTGGGTTCTTTGTCTAATGGAGGATTTACTTTAGGGTCCTGTAAGTTCTCAGTTCCTCCAAGATGGCCCAATCGAGGGAGAGGAGTGTGGGAGCAACCACAAGCTTTTTTGCCTAGGATATGTGAGTAGGATTCCCTATCCAGAGCCAACAGCAGCTTCACCACCAGTGCTCCTCCTCACCCCAGGATTTCCACTCAAAACTGGAACCCTGATCACTGCTCAATTCTCCCAGAGTCTTTTCTGTTTTCTATTCAGTTCTTGTCTTTCTGGTTACCCTGGAGCTCTCTGTATGATGGATGGTGGAACAGTGTTCTGGCCATAGTAGGTCTTCTCTTCTGAGCTAGACCACAGGCAAGCTCGGTCGTTAGTGAACTCTGTCTGCCCTAGTATCTTTCCAATTCCCTTGACTGTGCTAAGGCATGCCTGGGTTCCTGGTGTTGGCTCTTATGGGCTGCATCCAACCCCTCCCGGGGGCTCAGGATTTCCTCTCAATTCACTGAGGTGAGGTTGACTGGGACAGCTCCAATCCTGCACTGTCCCCTTCAGTCACAGCAAGAGGGCCCTGCTTTGTGATGTTAATAGCCTCACAGGCAAAGAGAATGTTTACTCCTTCAGTTCATCCCACAATTTCAGGATTTTTTCTACAGAAGTATTCTCTGGGTTTTTCAAAGTCAACAAGGGGAGGGAGAGAGCATTTACAGGTAACTCCGCCATCTTGACTCCCAGAAGTTGAACAGAAAAAGGATGTGAAAAATGAAAAGTGGGTTGGAATGTGTTCAGGGTGGAAAAGAATGGTTTTGCAGATCAAAAAATTATGAACAGAGCTGGGAGAAGAATGAAGTTCGTCTAGATTGAGCCCTCTACAAAATGCAGACTACAGAAAAAAGTGAAGGAGTTGAAATGTGGAGTAGGGCTTGTGGAAGGATGCTCTATGGTGGGTAGACTGTAGAGGTGGTGGAATGTTCCTGAGTGAAGAGGCACCAGGTTCTGAGGAAAGTTCCAGAATGAGACAGTACTAGAGGCATAGTTTTGAAACCTAGAATCAGGAACAGCACAGAGAAGATAATGAGGGCATTAGGGCAAGCTAGCCTGGTCCCCTCCACAAAAGAAAGACTCTAGGAGGGACTCAGCAATGGGGAGAGATCTTTTTTTTTTTGCATTTTGAAATTTTATATTATTTTTATTCATGTTTGCAGCTGATCACATATTTTTACCTATATTTTGTATTCCTTCCTGTACACATCTGGTTAGATGGATTATTGAAAGAGCAGATGATATTTTCTTATTCGTTTTCGAAAATCTGCTGCTGCGGCCAGTTGCTAGCCCTGATTTTGCTCCCTGAAGCCTGCTCCAGTCCAGTGCCTGCCCCGCAATGAGGCCAAGGCTGGGTTTCACTCCACTCTGAGCTCAGTGTAATAGACCTTTTCTGTCAGCCTTCCAGAATGTTGGGCTGGAAATCTTTTTCAATCTGTGGTTTTGTGGATTCTGCTTCTCTAGAGTTTTTTTAGTCATTTTACTGGTATTTTATGGGTTATGGGAGTAGAGATAGAGTAGGTCAATCCTTCTACTCCACCATCTTGGCTCTGCCCCTTAGTTTGGCATCTAAAAAGTAAATTTTAAGCGCAAATTTTAAAGTAACATTTTTTTTAAACATACGCAAGTTCAATCTCTTTTTCCTTTTTGTTATAATGTATAGAATTTGATTTTCAATACACAATTTGAAATTATAATATTCTTTTAAAGTACCTATCCCTACTTGAACCAGTTAAAATTCACTTTAAGAAGTTTGGGTTGTGATAGAGGTAACTTGATCAACCTTCCTATAAGCAAAGAAGTTACCTAGTTGAGGAAAATCTCAAAAGGCCTTGCTAATCATTTAAATGAGAAAAAGCTTGTATCTGAAAATATTAAGAGTGAACACTTAAGATGACAAAGCCCATTGGAACTAGTAAAGGTATGTCAGGTTCTGGGATTTTATTTTCATTCATCCAAAAAAAGAGATAAAACTAATTTTCCTAGGTGGTGGCAAAGATTAAAAAATTCTTTTTAGTTTTGTCTCAATCTGGCCTAAGAAATATAGATCCAATATAGGAAAAGGGAAAAAATACCTTGAAATATACGTGAATACAAAATACAAGGTAAGTGTCTATTTGCTGACTACTATGAGAACATCACGATTATTAGATGAATCTCTTTGAGGTAAAGAAGCACATTTCTCCTGCTTCCTCAGATATCAGAAGGAATAGTAGGAGAACAGAGAATGTATAAACATTATCAGAATGTTATATAAAGAGATAAAAATCATACTTAAGAGGACACTGTCCATTTGGGGTAAATAGAACAATTTAGTTATGAAAGGGGCACAAAAAGTATTTTTAGATAATAGATATATTAGTTATTCAAGGATATAATATATTGCTGCTGTTACGAATTAACATTTTGATAATAATAGCAGAAAAATAACTTAGTCTTACTATGTACTCATCACATATATACACACATACATAAATTTGGAAAAAAGATCTGGAAAACTTTGTCAATAGTCAAATGATATCTCACAGGATATAAGTTCAATGTAATAAAGAGGAAAAGACAGATCTTTTATTTACTAAAAATGTTAAAAAAACAACATAGAAAATGAGAATTAGATGAAGGAAATTTTGGGGGTTATGACTTTTTGAATTAAAAAAATGAGTTAATGAGAGTCAGGAAGCTGAGTGATTCCTAATTGATCATATTCTCACTGCTATGTACTTGCAGCTACTATTGTTGTTTGGAGTGGGGAGGGAAGGGCCATATCCTTCTATTCTTCTTCTCTCAGGTACAAGGGAGAAAAGGCTTCGGAATAAATTCAAGAGAAAGAAGAGACCAAAAAGATAGCCTTTCTTATATATAATATTAGGGCAGATGGCGCATGAAGGTGTGCATAATTTTGCTCCATTTGTCCCTATGGCTTCAGGCACAAGTTACCTTTGGCACAACCTCCCAATGTCTGAAGCTCATAGTTTTCAATCAGGAGTTACTTTGTCATCCCAGAAGAAAGTATGTTCTCAACAAGGTGAACGATGTCATATCCAATTTCATGAGGAAATGATCAAACCAGGGGTTTTCCTGAACACCCCACACTGAATTTCTAAGTTGATATTGATTTTTTCCTTTGCTTTAGCAAGTGAGCACAATACATAGATAGCTGATTCAAAAAGCATTTCCAAATTTATAATGATTTCCTCTCCATTAAAACAAAATATAATCAAATTTCATTTTCTACGCTGTTATTCAGGGCTCAATATACGCAGATCTAACTGCTTTTCTTGTTACAGAAGTCATTTGGGACATAGAGGAGCATGATTTTTGTTCAGTCTATAAGTCTTTGGCCTAATTTTTCAACTTAAAAAATATCCTTGGCAGTGACTAGCTTTTTAATGAAATCATTGAATAAGTGTTGATTTAATTAGATTTTTATCTGGAAGAATTTTTACCTCTCTTCTTATCCTTTGCAACAGACATTGGCATATTAACTACAATTATTTCCATGGTGATGTGTGAGTGTGCATGTGTGTGTGTGTGTGTGTGTGTGTGTGTGTGTGTGAATATTTATCATGAACATTGAGACATGAAATAATCAGGTGTCTGCTGAAAATGATATTTCTTGTTTCCTTTAGATGAATGATAAAGACTCCTTCACCAACTCCTTTATTTTCCTCTCTAGGGAAAAAATGTGAGATAGCTACCATTTCTTTTTGTCTTCTGCTTATATTTATAGTAAACATTAAAACTGATATGGGGGAAAATGCCCAGAAAAGGGAAAAAAAATAAGACCATAGAAGGCTACTTTCTTAGTGAACAGGTATCTCCTCCCTTCCTTTCTGATGAGGAAGAACAATGCTTACCATCAGGGAAAGATATAGAATTCAAGGCTTCTGTATCTCACACATCCAAAGTAAATATACCATGGGCTCAGCCCATGGAAGAGCTCAAAAAGGATTTTGAAAATCAAGTAAGAGAGGTGGAGAAAAAACTGGGAAGAGAAATGAGAGAGATGAAAGAAAAGCATGAAAATCAGGTCAACACCTTGCTAAAGGAGACCCAAAAAAATGCTGAAGAAAATAACACCCTGAAAAATAGGCTAACTCAATTGGCAAAAGAGGTTCAAAAAGCCAATGAGGAGAAGAATGCTTTCAAAAGCAGAATTAACCAAATGGAAAAGGAGGTTCAAAAGCTCACTGAAGAAAATAGTTCTTTCAAAATTAGAATGGAACAGATGGAGGCTAATGACTTTATGAGAAACCAAGAAATCGCAAAACAACACCAAAAGAATGAGAAAATGGAAGATAATGTGCAATATCTCATTGGAAAAACAACTGACCTGGAAAATAGATCCAGGAGAGATAATTTAAAAATTATGGGACTACCTGAAAGCCATGATCAAAAAAAGAGCCTAGACATCATCTTCCATGAAATTATCAAGGAAAACTGCCCTGAGATTCTAGAACCAGAGGGCAAAATAAGTATTCAAGGAATCCACCAATTACCACCTGGAAGAGATCAAAAAAGAGAAACTCTTAGGAACACTGTATCCAAATTCCAGAGTTTTCTGCTCAAGTAGAAAATATTACAAGCAGCTAGAAAGAAACAATTCAAGTATTGTGGAAATACAATCAGGATAACACAAGATCTAGCAGCTTCTACATTAAGGGATCGAAGGGCGTGAAATAGGATATTCCAGAAGGTAAAGGAACTAGGACTAAAACCAAGAATCACCTACCCAGAAAAACTGAGTATAACACTTCAGGGAGAAAAATGGTCTTTCAATGAAATTAGGGACTTTCAAGCATTCTTGATGAAAAGACCAGAGCTGAAAAGAAAATTTGACTTTCAAACACAAAAATGAAGAGAAGCATGAAAAGGTAAACAGCAAAGAGAAGTCATAAGGGACTTACTAAAGTTGAAATGTTTACATTACTACATGGAAAGACAATATTTATAACTCTTGAAACTTTTCAGTATCTGGGTACTGGGTGGGATTACACACAGAGAGAGACAGAGAGCAAAGAGTGAATTGAATAGGATGGGATCATATCTTAAAAAAACGAAATTAAGCAGTGAGAGAGAAATATATTGGAAGGAGAAAAGGAGAAATGGAATGGGGTAAATTATCTCTCATAAAAGAGGCAAGCAAAAGATTTTTAGTGGAGGGAAAAATAAGGGAGGTGAGAGAAAAACATGAAGTTTACTCTCATCACATTCCACTAAAGGAAGGAATAAAATGCACACTCATTTTGGTATGAAAACCTATCTTCCAATACAGGAAAGTGGGGGAGAAGGGGATAAGCAGGGTGGGGGGGAGAATGGAAGGGAGGGCAATGGGAGGAGGGACCAATTTGAAGTCAGCACTCTTGGGGGGGGACAGGATCAAAAGAGAGAATAGAAGCAATAGGGGGCAGGATAGGATGGACGGAAATATAGTTAGTCTTACACAACACGACTATTATGGAAGTCATTTGCAAAACTACACAGATATGGCCTATATGCAATTGCTTGCCTTCCAAAGGGAATGGGTGGGGAGGGAGGGAAGAAGAGAAGTTGGAACTCAAAGTTTTAGGAACAACTGTCGAGTACTGTTCTTGCTACTAGGAAATAAGAAATACAGGTAAAGGGGTATAGAAAGTTATCTGGCCCTATAGGACAAAAGAGAAGATGGGGACAAGCGAAGGGAGGGATGATAGAAGAGAGGGCAGATTGGTGATAGGGGCAATTAAATTGCTCAGTGTTTTGGGGTGGGGGAGGGCACAAATGGGGAGAACATTTGAACCCAAAATTTTGTGAAACTGAATATTAAGAGTTAAATAAATTAATTTTAAAAAAACTCCACTTTTTAAGGATTAAAAAAAAAAGAACTGATATGGTTAATTTTCTTCAGAGGAATGATCACTCAGTCACTGAATGTGGATCTCCTATTTAAAGTGCCAAGTGTAAAATGTAGAGGGTGCAAAACTGATTCTTAGCACCTTCTATTCACTTCTCAACCATTGTCCCAACACTACAAAGGAAGTAGTGGGGCTATGCAGGAATAGATTTCCCTTTGATTTTTCTTTGTTGTATAGTTAGCAATAGTCAAAGAATTTAAGAAGTGACTAGCCTAGGGATAAGGAGCTCTTTCGGTACTTGGCTAGATTGGTCTTTAAAAAAAATAGATATTCTTGTTCATCATGGTAGAACCTGTCAGAGCCTGATAGAAACTGTTTTAGTATTTAAAAACCTAGGCCACCTTTATATCATGATGAAACCTCCATATAGGTTTTTTGGGGAATGTATGTAGCCATGCCTTCCTTAATTTTTTTTTCCAGTTATGATATCTTTTTAATAGAGATCACCTTTAATTTGTATTTTAGTACTTCGATTGTATTTGTATTTACTCACTTTTGCTATATATAAATTCTACATATATGCATATGTGTGTGTATACGTAGAAAAATATGTTCTTGTTCTTTCCCTTATTAGAATATAAACTGCTTGGGTGTAAGGACTGTTTAGCTTTTTGTACTTTTATCCTCTGCCTAGCAAAGTGCCTTGTAGGAGTATAATAAATAGTTATTAATTGTTGGTTGACCCTGGAACCTTTAATTTAATTTAATTTAAGGTTTGCATTTTTATTATTAACTAATTGAAATATTTTTAGTTTGCAACATTTATTTCCACAAAATTGAGTTCCAAATTTCTCCCCATGTCTCCATTCCTCCCACCCGAAGATGGCGTGCATTCTGATTACCTCTTCCCCCAATCTGCCCTTTGTTTATCCCTTTTCCTTCTATTTTCCTGTAGATTTCTACACCCCATTGTTTGTATATTTTATTTCCCAGTTGCATGCAAAAACAATTTCCAATACTGCTTTTTAAAACTTTGAGCTCCAAAATTCTTTCCTATCCACCCACATTGAGAGGGCAAGCAATTTGATATGGGTTGTATGTGTGCAGTCATAAAAAACACTTCCATAATAGTCATATTGTGAAAAACTTATTTTTCCCTCCATCCTATCTTACCCAATGTTTATTCTATTCTCCCCTTTGACCACGTGTACAGTTACTCATGACAGCACACTTGAGGACTGCTGCTGCTGTGAATAATTGTAAAGGTCTAATCACGTAGTGTAACGAACTCTCTATTTATTCAACAACGGTCTAAACATTGCTCAATAAAGTGAAACAACATCCTTAAGCAAAACATATCTTTTGTGTCTTATATCACATAGCTCATAGCATATATCATTGCATTCCCAAAATGAGGAGGTCCCAGGTTAGGATTTTCCCTAGCATGATGAATCATTAAGGGGTAGCAGAAAATACTGCACCATTCAACCCTAGGTCACTGTTAGAACAATCTCCTTAATTAATGCACAGTATTCAAGAAAGTCTTCTCTCATCTTGACTCAAGGTTGAATTCCAAACCCCACGATTCCTCCTCCATGTGCCAACTTCTCCCAGCTCTTGCCTGTGTTCACACAGCCAGCTTTCTGTTCCAACTCCTTGTCTCAGCTCATGGGGACGGTTCCGCTTCAAACTCTTCCTGCTGCTGCCTGACAGCAGGCTCCAGGGACTCCTGTGCTCAGCTTCTGTTTCTAGGAAAACAAATCTTAAATAGGGCTATAACAATATTTATACACATTACCAGTGCCATCATCTCAATTCACTCTTAAAGATCAACAGAGAGTACTTCTGTGTGAGAAATTAACACAGACCAACAGACAGGGCTCCCAACATCACAAACATTATTTCTGTTGGACCTACCCTCAAGCAAGTTCCCTTAGCCCATTCATGCTTGTTTCTCCCTCTCTCTCAGCTCTGCTTCTGACTGCTGTACTCTTTCTCTAAGCAATACAATACAGTCTATATATATCTATATCTATATAGATAGATACAGATATAGATATATAGATATAGATATAGATAGAAAGATAGATAGATAGATAGATATATATAGATGATAGATACATGTATATAGATATATATAGATAGATAGATCTGTGTCTATCTATCTATCTATCTATCTATCTATCTATCTATCTATCTATCTATCTATCTATCTATATCTGTTTGTCTGTCTATCTATCACTATTTCCAATCAAAGATTCTTGATTGATTCAATCCAAGGCAAGACTCAATAAAAGACACTTTATTGGCTAAATCCAGAAAAGCAACACAAAATCCCACCTTGCTATCTATTGCACCATTTCCCTCCTTAGAAGTTTTTACTTCTGATTACCACCTCCCTCAATCTGCCCTCCCTTGTACCATCCCACTTCTCTTATCCTCTTCCCCTTTACTTTCCTGTTGGGTAAGGTAAGATAGATTTCCTCACCTAACTGAGTGTGTTTGTTATTCCCTCCTTAAACCAAATGTGATGAGAGTAAGGTTCACTCATTACTTCTCACCTCCCCCATCTTACCCTCCACCGAAAGGCTTTTTCTTGCCACTTTTATGTGAGACAATGTACCTCATTTACCATTCTACCTCTCCCTTTCTTCTCCCAGTACATTCCTCTCTCACTCATTAGTTTGATTCTTTGGATGTCATCCCTTCATATTAAACTCACTCTGTGCCTTCTGTCTATATCTGTGAGTGTGTGTGTGTGTGTGTGTGTGTGTGTGTGTGTGTGTGTGTGTGTGTATTATATGTATGCCTGTATATTCCCTCCAACAATCCTGATGCTGAGAAAGGTCACTTGAGTTACAAATATCATCTTTTCATGTAGAAATAAAAACAATTCAACTTTAATAATTCCCATATTCATTTTTCCTGTTTACTTTTTCATGCTCCTTTTGAGTCTTATATTTGAAAGTGAAATATTCTCTTTAGCTCTGGTCTTTTCATCGAGAACATTTGAAAGTCCTCCACTTCATTGAATATCTATTTTTCCCCTGAAAGATTATGCTCACTTTGGCTGGGTAGGATGTTCTTGATTTTAATCCTAACTCCTTTTGCTTCTGGAATATCATATTCTCAGCCCTCCAATCTCTTAATGTAGAAAATGATAATTCTTGGGTCATTCTGATTGTGTTTCCACAATACCTGAATTGTTTGTTTTTCTGGCTGCTTGCAGTATTTTCTCCTTGATCTGGGAATTTGAGAATTTGGCTAAAATATTTGTAGGAGTTTTCCTTTGGGGATCTTTTTCAGGAGGTGATATATGGATTATTTCAATTTTTATTTTACCCTCTGGTCCTAGAATCAGAACAGTTTTCCTTGATGATTTCTTGGGAAATGATGTCTAAGCTCTTTATATTGATCAGGACTTTCAGGTATTACAATAATTTTTAAATTATCTATCCTGGATCTATTTTCCAGGTCAGTTGTTTTTCCAATGAGATATTTCACAATATCTTCTATTTTTTTCATTGGTTTTGTTTTGTTTTATAATTTCTTGATTTCTCTTGCAGTCTTTAATTTTCATCTGTTTCATTCCAATTTTTAAAGAAATATCTTCTTCAGTGAGCTTTTGAACCTCCTTTACCATCTGGCCAATTCTGCTTTTTAAGTCATTTTTCTCCTCGTTGGCTTTTTGGATCTCTTTTGCCATTTGGGTTAGCCTATTTTTTTAAGTTGTTATTTTCTTCAACATTTTTGGGTCCACTTTAGCAAGCAGTTTTCTCGTTTTTCATGATTTTCTTGCAACACTCTTACTTCTCTACCCAATTTTTCCTCTACTTCTCTTACTTAATTTACAAAATCATCTTTGAGGTCTTCCATGGCCTCAGACCAGTTCATATTTTCCTTGGAGTTTTTGGATGTAGAAGTTTTGACATTTTTATCTTATTCTGATTGCATTTCATCTTATTCTGATTGTATTTTGATCTTCCTTGTCACCAAAGTGAGATTTTATTGTCTGATTGTTTCCTTGGGATTTGTTCATTTCCCCAGCCAATTATTTGTCTTTTGAGCTATTAGTCAATCTAATTTGCAGCTTCCCATGGGGTGGGTGGAGGTACTGTCCCACATTTCAGGGGTTTTATATAGCTGTTTTCAGAAATACTTCTAGAGACCTACAAATTTTCAGCTCTTCCAAAGTTGTATGATCCAAGTTCTGTGTTCGGTTCTGTGACTGACCTCAAGCACACTTTTCTCCCTTGGTACTCTGAGTATTCCCTTTCCACCAGTGCTACAAACTCCATGCCAGTGCTCTTCCTGGCCCTAGAATCACCCCAGGTCTGTGACATAGTTCCAAGCAGAGCAATGCAAAAGAATCCTGCCTCAGCACTGGCAGAAATACCCACTATCACCACCCAATTATCCCCTTGATCCCCTCACAATCTGTGTGACTAGAGCTCCAGAAACATCAGTTAATACCCTTGCTCTGACTGCCATGGACTGTAGTGCCCTGGAGCTGGAGCCAGACCACCCTACTCTCTCGCATAGGTTAGACAGATTTTTTTCACTGACCTTTCAAGTTTTCTTTGGCATTTTGAGGTAGAGAAATCTGAAAACTGTCACAGGTACCAGTGATTCCATCCACTGAGGCCTACTCAGTACCTGTCTTTGCCAGCATGGACCAAGTTGGACTCTGCTCTGCTCCAAGCCAGAAAAGATAATAGCTTCCAGTTCACCTTCCAGACTCTCTTGGGCTGAAGATTTGTTTCACTCCATCATTCTGTGTGTTCTGAAGCTCCAGAATTTGTTTATAGTAGTTGTTTACAGGTATTTCGATGGGTTTGTGGGACAGCTTAAGCAAGATTCTACTTTTACTCTACCATCTTGACTCGGATCTATTTTCAAGGTGGGTGGTTTTTCCAATGAGATATTTCACCTTGTCCTTTATTTTTCAGTTCTTTTAGTTCTGTTGGATAATTTCTTGATTTCTCATAAAGTCATTAGCTTCCATTTATGCCATTCTAATTTTTAAGGTATTATTTTCTTCAGTGAGCTTTTGCTCTTCCTTTTCTGTTTGCCCCATCCTGCTTTTTAAGGCATTCTTTTATTCATTGGTTTTTGGACTTCTTTTGCATTTGGTCTATTATAAGTTTTAAGCTGTTATTTTCCTCAGAATTTTTATGTGTCTCCTTTATCAAGATGTTGAATCATTTTTCATGATTTTCTTCCATCACTCTCATTTCTTTTCCCAATTTTTCCTCTACTTCTCTTACTAGATTTTCAAAATCCTCTCTGTGGTCTTCCATGGACTGTGATCAATTAATATTTTTCTTGGAGGCTTTGGAAGTAGGAGTTTGGGCATTATTGTCTTTTTCTATTGTATGTTTTATCTTCTTTTTCACCAAAGTAAGATTCTATAGTCTGAATTTTTTTTCACTGTCTCATCGTTTTTCTAGCCAATTACTCTTTGCTAAGGTAAGGCTCTGCTTCAATGTGGAAGGTGTATTGTCCCAAGCTTCTGGGGTTTTGTGCAACTGTTTTCAGAGATACTTATACAGACCTATAAATTGTCGGCTCTTCCAAGTTGGTATTGTAAAAGGAGAAGTGTTTACTCCTCTTCCGGCCTATGTTCTGGTCTGTGAGTGAACAAAAGCACTCTCTTGTTTTTAGAATTATAAAGAGGATTCCCTCTCCTCTGCCTCACAAGCTCCTCTACACACGTTGCTCTTCCTCATTCAAGTACTGCCACCCAGGACTTTGACCCAGATTGTAGCATAGGCTAAACAAGAGAATCCTGCCTCAGCACCAGCAAAGATATCCCTGCAATCCGCCTATTATCAGATGTTTGATACCCCCACCATCTGTGGGCCAAGAGCTCCAGAAGCAACCACTGCAACTGCTGCAGCCCCCACCTCCACAGTCCCCTGGGCTGCGGCTGGATCATGCTCCACTCTAACCCAAGTCTGACAAAACTTTCTTACTGACCTTCTGAGTTGTCTTTGGCATTTGTGAGTTGAGAAATATGGAAAACACCTCAGCTGCCAGTGATTTAGTTCTCTGAGTCCTGCTTCAGGTTTGCTGTGGGCCTGATCTGTGCCATCATGTTCTTTGCTGGACTGAACCCCTTTCTCAGACTGGTGCAACAGATGTTTCCTGTTGATCTTCCAGGTGGTCTTACACTGGAAATTTGTTTCACTCTGTCATTGTGTGGGTTCTCCTGCTCTAGAATTTGTTTAGAACCATTTTTATAGGTGTTAGGAGGGATTTTGGGGAGATATCAAGGAAGTCCCTCCTTTTGCTCCTCTATCTTGGGTCCACCCCTTAGATCACTGCTTTTAGGAATCAAATAGCACTTGTGCAATTTTTTTTTTACAATGTTTCTTACTTTGATTTTAATTTAATTAGCACCAGGAAGATCTCAATAGCTTTTATTTTCCTTTTAAATTAAAAGTTGTCATATCCCCCCAAGACTCAAAGATTTTGTCCTTGTATAAATACTAGTGTATTGCCCGAGGAGAATTGAAATGAGCAGACTCCTACTTGTTCATTCAACAAATAACATTTTCAGTAATGATTCCCACACTAAGTAGAACAAAGGCATGTAATTTATAAGGCTTGTTGATTTATAATAACAATTTTTAATTTTGTCATAATTTTCCAGAGTAATGTGCCATTTGTCTGAAGTATAATTTTTAATTGTTAACATTACCAGTAGTTGGAAAAGTGTTTAGTTTTTATTTGCTGCAACATTTATTTACCTGAAAAACCATTTTTATTATTTCACTGATGAGTAATTGCAATCCGAAAATATCTACAACAAATAGCAGCCTATTTAACCAGATGCTCTTTGTTGATACTACTTTCTTGTCTTTGAAGTGTCATTTTATCCATTAAAATTATCTGTTTTCTTTTTTTACTATGAAGCATGGACTTTCTGCTACAAACAACTTTATTAACACATGCTTATTGTTAATTGATTTGTTAATAAAAACATAACGTCTAATGCCTAGAAAAGATAGGCAGAACAGAAAGTTGGATTTTAGCAAGAATTACTTTAAATTAGATCCATGAAAAAGCTTTTATTATGGAGAACATAATTCATTACACCTTTTATCAGAGAGTAGCTGCAAAGAATTAATTTGCTGTAAATTAAGTCAGGATTCCAAAGTTGGTTGAAATACATTTCTTCCTATTGGCTAACATACAGTTTGAAAATTCTAGTGTATTCTTTAGACAAAATTTTTGTAATCTTTTTTTCTTAAATATGCTAATCTCTGTCTAAAGGATTATGAATTAACAGATATAAGATAGAATAGACCTTAAAATAAAAGAGTTGTTATCTGTAACTTCACTTTCTTGTTTTTAATGAACTGTGACTTACTTTTTGTCATAACTTCCAGTAGCTAACGTGAGCTTTACAGAAGCACTAGTTTAACTAATAGCAGGAATTATTAGAAATTTCTTAAGAGCACCTGATAAAATCTCAATCTTAAATTCTTTAATACTAAGGCAAATTAACTAAAGATTAGGCCTGAGCCAATCAATTTCTTTTCTGGATATGGAAAATGTCAGAACTATGTGAGTTCTTCTTATAACCTAGGTTTCCAAATATAAAATGCATGTTTTTGCATATTTCTCAACAGAAAATTCATCCAGATTAAAAACTGTTTGAGTTGAAAGGTAAGACTGTAAATTTTTTGGAAACCAATTCACATTTTCTCACATAAACAACAGTGACTAGTTTGCTATGTTAACCCACAAAAGCCTATTTGACATGTATTTTAGCTAAAATGAAGTAGTATCCTCAGCTCTGGAACATGGAATGGCAGACATGTGTGGTGTCAGAAGAAGGAAGAGGATTGGTTGGTTTTTTTTTTTCCTTTCTCCTAAGGGGAGTAATAGAACCAGGCATTAAAAAGAAAATCTTCTTAGTCTTAACATTTTCTTCCACAGCTTTACTTTTCTTATTTCTATTGCCCAATACCAAGCATACAGGGTCTTCATATATTTCTAGTATAGCACTATCTAGTGGCATCCTTTCTCCCATACCCTTAGGACATTCCAATCATGAATTTTCCTTCCTTATGGAGAGTGTGAAGATATTCCTTGACTGCCCCCTGGAGACTCAGTTGAAACATGAACATACACAGGCCTCCTCTGTCTGGTTCCTGTCTGTGTGGAGTTCCCAGTTTCTTCTCCCTTTCTCCACAACAATCCCATTGATTGTCTATTGGAGAAAATCTCTATGGGGAAAGGTGCCACACATGGAAGAAGAGACAGCTTCCAGCAGATGGGTCTCAGAAGAAGTTATGAAGAAGATAAGATCATTACAGTTGGGAGATGGAAGAAGGTATAAGGATATTTCTCCACACTGCCATAATGACAAAATCAAAGCCCTCTGCTTTCCATTTGGAATGTGGTCAACCAGTTGGTTCTGTATTGGAGGCCTCTGATTGCTTTGTAACTCCTTTTGCATTTCCTTTCCTCTAACAGCAATATGTGCTATCCATTTTGTCTGTACTGAAAGGATAGGGAAGACATCTATGATTCTGTTGATATAGGGAGTTCCTGGTAAGAAACTTCCTCCACCAGAACAGGCCAACAACTTCTCTGACACTTTTAGTCATAGAGAATTACTCAGAGAACTGAGAGGTTAACTGACTTGCTAACATATATCAGAGACTAGACTTGAACCCAGGTCTACTGGGATGTGAGGCCTGCTCTCTACAGTGGGCCATGATGCCTACTCAGCACTTATGGACATTTAATAAATATTTATTGATTGGTTGATTCCTTTCTTAACCCTTTGAGCTATTAGCACTTTTGAAAGAGGATAACAAGTAACCCAAATAAATCTCTTTCAGTTGAAATTAATATTGTGCTAGAAAAGGCAGTAAAATATTTGAAATTGAAATGGGGAGATATGGTGGAGTAGAAGAGTCAACTCCTGTGAGACTATCTACAGGCCACCTTCCTTATGTTGTCCTTCTAATTCTAAAGTCATTGAATATTGGGAAAGAGGACAAGGAGGGAGAGTACGGAGAGGGAGCAAATGTGTGTATGCTGGTAACTGCCAAATGTATTATTTTCATCATATTCCTTTTTCCATCTTCCACCTACAGTTCCTATAACTCTTCCTAAAGTATTTCATTGTGATATGAAATCAAGGATTCTTAGTTTTTTAGCTTTTTGGAGACTAGGCTGTTAGATTATTCTGTTAAGGCAGCCAGTTCCTCTTCTTTATTTTTTAAACCAATATGATTTAAGATAGTGGAGAACAAGAGATGTATCTATATCTATATCACAGTTCAAGTAGTGAATCTTTTTAACTTGCCATGTGAATATGCCAGTTATCTTACCTTTCTCTCATATTTTTAATAATTACATTTACTTCTTGAACTACATGTATGTATGGAAATATATGTGTACATATATGTGTATACATATTTATGTGTATGTATATACAAATACATGTATGCTTATGAATATATAATTACTAAAAACACCTCACTCATATAGAAAGTGTTTTGTGATTTGTGAGGCATATTTCCTTTATGAGATAGAGTCTTAATAACCTGATTTTGCCTGTGAGAGAATGGAGGCTCGGAGAGGCAAGATAACTTGCATAAGTAAAGTGACATGACAAGTAAAAAGAATCTCTATTTGAACTTTGCTTTACTAACTTTATTATATTGAACTGTCACTCATCATTATGTCAGACATTGTGTGCTATACAAAGGAAACAAAAAAAATGTTTCCCACCTTTAACTTATTTTAGGTTTAATAACATTTCTTTCTGAAAGAACTATATTTCATAAAAAGAAATGCAGTTTTTAAATTTAAAATAATGATGTTAGTGCTGGGAAATTTTTTGTGAGGGAATTTTTCCTAAGCAAATGTGAACTCAGCACAAGTCTAGCTATAGGAATGGTTGTGGCAGTGGTAGAATTGTGGAGGCAAGTAGAGGGCTGTAAGTCCATATAGTTTGTCTTGATATAAGTAAATCCATTTTACAAACTCTCCTTTACTTTATTCAAAGTAAAGAAGCCTGTACTGTTCGTTGTCCTTGTACTTCAATATTATTTTGACTTTTGTCCATTTCCATCCATTCCTTGAGTCAGGAAATAAAAGTCAAAATCCAGGGGAGGAAATATCCTTTTGTTCAGCTAGATAATGACAAAACTCTCCAGCAACTTTGACATGTAAGTTAAGTTCACTGTAAGTTTAATAATAAAAGCAAACAACCAAACAAAAACCGTAGCTACTGTACTTGAAGTTTCCTGAGATGAGACGTCTGAAAGCTCTAGAGTATTTGTGTGTTAAGGGAGGGGAGAAGACAGAAACTGCTTTAAAAAAATGATTACCCACATGGCTTTGTACAGCCCTTCCTCACTTAAATCCAATTCATTTGCATATCATGCTTGATGTCATGGTCCTCTTTGAGAATGAAGGACAAACAAAAACAACCCCTAGGGTCTCACCTTTCCAATCTTCTTACGTTCTACTCTCCTTTGACCCATTATGTTGTGATCCAATTGCAATGACCTTCTTGGTGTTCCTTGTACAAGATATTACATCTTCTGACTCCAGGCATTTTAATCTGACTCTCCCCCATGTCTCAAATTCTCTCCATCATTTCTATCTCCTCAATTCTCTGCCTTCCTTAGAATCCCAGCTAAAATCTCTCTTTCTATAAGAAATCTATTTTGATCATTCTTAACAGTACTCTTTCCCTCTGCAGATTATCTCCAACACACCACACACATTTAGATGAAATATTCATATCTGTATAATCTTTAAGGTAATAGGAAGCCACTGGAATTTATGGAATAGGGAGTTAATTTGGTCAGACCTGCACTTTGGAAAGATCAATTTAACAACTGAGTTAAAGATGTGCAGTAGTCTAGGCTTGAGATGGTCAGGGCCTATACCAATATGGTGACTGTTATTGAAGAAATAAGGAGTGATAAAGGGAAGATTACACCTACGTTGTGAGTTTTGGTGATTGAGGGTGGTATGGTGGTGATGACGTCAACATTAATTTTAAAGTGAGGAAGAGAAAAAAAAAAGAGACCAATATCCATTTTGGGTGTGTTGAGCTTAAGATCTCATTATCTTCCATGTTTCATTCTTTTGGTTTTGTTTTGTTATTTCTTCGTTTCTCATAGTCATTAGCCTCCATCTGTTCCATTATAATTTTGAAAGAAATATTTTCTTCAGTGAGCTTTTGAACCTGCTTTTCCATTTGGCTAATTCTGCTTTTGAAAGCATTCTTCTCCTCACTGGCTTTTTGAACCTCTTTTGCCAATTGAGTTAGCCTATTTTTCAAGGTGTTATTTTCTTCAGCATTTTTTGGGGTCTCCTTTAGCAAGGTGTTGACCTGCTTTTCATGCTTTTCTTTCATCTCTCTCATTTCTCTTCCCAGTTTTCCCTCCACCTCTCTAACTTGATTTTCAAAATCTTTTTGAGCTCTTCCATGACCTGAGCCCATTGAATACTTATTTTGGATGTTTGGGATACAGAAGCCTTGAATTCTATATCTTTCCCTGATGGTAAGCATTGTTCTTCCTCATCAGAATGGAAGGGAGGAGATATCTGTTCACCAGGAAAGTAACTTTCTATGGTCTTCTTATTTTCCCCTTTTTCTGGGCATTTTCCCAGTTGGTTACTTAACTTCTGGGTGTCGTCTCCACACCCACCTTGCCTCCAGATCTGCCCAGCCAGCCCTTGGGGTCTGAGATTCAAATGCTGCTTCCCAGCCTCAGGGCTTTTGGTGGGGGTGGGGCTGCTATTCAGTGTGAGATTAAGTTCAGGTGCTCAGGTCAGGGAAGGGCTGCCACACGAGGCTCGGTTCCCCCAGGGGGTCCATGCAGAGACCCCCAACAATGGATCAGGGCCCCTACCCGCCCAGGGAGCCCCTGTCCACCGCCACCCCCCTGCCCCTGCCTCCCGAGGGGGCCCGAGCCATGGGGACACCCCACTCCCCTCTCTGGGAGCTGGAAAGAGCCTCTCACTGACCTTCGGCACCCGTGGGTGGAGGGACCCGCGTGGCAACCAGAGGCCCCGTCGCCAAAGCCCACCTGGACCGCTCTGTGGGCTCCGCTGCTCCAGAATCCACCGGGAGCCCTTCCGCACAGGTATTTTATGGGCTGTGGGTTCAGAGCTAGCATATGTGTATCTTTCTACTCCACCATCTTGGCTCCTCAAGCTTAAGATCTCTGTGAGAAATCTAGGTCAAGATGTCTAATTATTAAGATAAATTGGCAATCTAATTGGCTGGATAAATAAACCTGAGAATCATAAACATAGAAAAGATAATTGAAGTCATGTGAGCTGACAAGATTACCTAGTGAAATATTTAGAGGGACAGAACCTTGGGGAAACCTACAGTGACCTGGATAAAGATCCAGTAAAGGACACTGAGAAGAAGCAGTTAGGAAAACCAAGAGTAAGAAGTGTCATGAAAACCTAGAAAGAATTTAACAAGAAAAAGCAGTGATTTATAATTTCAAAGGCTATAGAGAGGTCAAAATGGATAATAGTTAAGAAAAGGGCATTAGATCTGGCAATTAAGAAATTATAAAAAAAAATTTCAGTGATAGGAAATTAAGTGAAGCCATTGATTGTAGAAGGCCTTCTCAGATTGCATAATATAAATTCTGAGATTATATAATATAAATTTTAGTATATTCAGTCAAGATGGTTTAGGACTTTCTCCAGCTCTGTTCAGCAAATGTTAAGTAGAAGCAAAGATAATGGATGCTTGAGGTAACTAATCCAAGATTGAGACTTGGTAGGAAAAGATCAGTAATAGGATAAGAGGAAAGAGGTCTTGAGAGAAAAGGACAATGGAGAGTTTAACTGGTTCACGAAGGGATCAGTATGGGGAAGAGAGGAAAGTATAACTAGTTCAGGAATGATGGTCTTGGAAAGAACAAAACCAAAAAAATCTAAAAAACCAAAGAATGGAGGGACTAGGGTTCACACTGCATATGAAGAATAAGATTTGGGGTTACAAGGCAGAAAAAGAGGTGGAATGATACTATACTGTGATCAGATGAGGGAATCTCAGAATTCAAGAAAATAGAAGTGGAATATTTGTAGATGGCATCAAGATCAAGGATATGGCCATCTTTGTATGAGATTTCAGCTCCCTCTTTCTTCTGAGATGAAAGTTTGGAGACTGTCTCTTTTCAGGTATAGATCCTCTAGGTCCCAGCAGTGTGATACTGTAGGAAGTAGTGGGAGACTGTTTATCTGTTTCTTCATATGCTCTTTACACGTTATTTATATGTTTCTTCAGTGCTCCACAGCATTTCCTCTTGGGGTAAGAAATTTTGAGATGCTTATGAGTACCTTGAAATTTTGGGTACCACAAAATGAACTCTGGCATAGTTGATATTTGGAATTTCACATGACTTCATTAAAATAAATATCAATTCTCGACAGAATGAGGGTGATTCCTTTGTAATTATGTCATAATGCCATTCATATCTTTCATATGAATAATGACTACACAGCATAGACACAGTATAATATAAGGTTTCAGGTAAATTATTTTGGTGACAATGGATCTAGATGATATGTAAGATATTATATGTACATTTCTATGAACTGCTTTCAAAGAATATAAGAAATATATACTACAGCAAAGCAAAAAAAAGACTTTAAAATAATCTTATAAAATGATAAATATACGAAAGTGGTGCATATGCAAATAAACAAGGATAAAATGATATATGGTTAACAATATAGTTACAGTGCTTGAATGAAATTAGCAAAAGAAATAAACCACGAAATAAACATGAGTGAAAACAATTTTTCAAAAGCATACTCAAACATTAGCATTAACAAATGCTTCAATAAATGTGCAAATACATGCAAAGCATATATAACATGAGTAAACAGCATTTCCATGTGAGAATGTTTAACTTTGATGGGCCTTGGATAACAGCCTATGACTTATCTACTAGCTATAATTGGTTTTTCATCTACTTTGGAAGGAGTTCCTACAAGTGAAGCTCTCTAAATATTTCTGTAAGTTAATTTTTAATATCTTTTCTTTATTTTTACTTAGAATTTAAATATTCCAAAACCTTTTGGCAAATTATCACATTTAACAGATCCTATAGAGACTCTAGTGTGCTAGAGATGTGATACTTTGGACTTAAAAATAAACATTTGGACTGTAGTAGTTTAAGCAGGGGTCACAGACTTGTTTGCAGAATCTAATTGACAACAGAAGATAAATTCGATGCTAATTAAAATTCAGCAGATAGCCCATTCCTATCTGTGACATTTTACAGGATACCTTTGATTTGCTTCCAGCCTTCAATTAAATCTTATGCCAAGCTAAAAATTATAGCCTATTGATTTTTTTAGGGCATTAACTCACTCAAAGCATTATCATAGTCTATATGGAATTTAGATGTTTTAATTTACATATTAAAAATAAGGATAAGACTTCATTTTTTCACTTGGTGAAACAGCAGAGTATTGTCCTACAAGTACATACAAGTGAACCTCAAATATATATATATATATACACATATATATATGTATATATATATATATGTATGTATCTATACATACATACATGTGTATATGTATATATATATGTATCTATACATACATACATGTGTATATGTATATATATATACATATATATATGTATATATATATGTATATACATATATATATACATATATATATATATATATATATAATATAAATCTTTATTCACTCTAATGAAAACCAAGTTCAGGCCTTCCTTTTCTCTTGTCCAGACTTATAATAGATCCCAATTCCTCTCTCTGCTTCTAATTGCTCCCATTTCCATCCTCTATGAAAGTGTCAATGTCTGCCTATGCTATTCCTTTCCTCAAAAAAATACTTAGTTCTCTATTGGCTTTAGGATTAAATGTAAACTGATTTTGCTGTTGTTCATTTCATTTAAAGTCCTTAATAACCTTTCTGCAGGCTAACTTTCCAGCTTTCTCCTTCTGGTATACTCTAATTGAGTTAAACTGGTTCAATTGTATCTCAACACACTGTCTCACATATTTTGCATAGGCAATGTCTCCCATGTTTGAAATGTACTTCCTTACTTTGCCTTCTTTGAATCTGTAATTTCCTTCAAAGATCCTCTAAAGAATTACCTCCCATGTGATGCTCACATCCTGACATCACCAGATGCTAGTGTCATCTCCTTGCAAAAATCAATTTGAATTTATTTTGTATGTATTACATATATATAGGACAAATTTGTGACCATAGATATCACTGGGGAGGTCAATGTTTAATGAACAATACTTGGTCCTTCCTGCTTCATCCTGTCTGCTGAAGAGAGGCATAATTAGATTTCTTGTCTTTCTTATTGAGGGTGAGAGTTGGAGTTTGGGCTATGATCTTGCCTCTTGTCCATCTCCATCCTCTTTTCCTTTCCAAACTCTCTTTGCAGAGTTAATCACCTACACTAGAGATGTCATATATGTGGTCAGTGGTCTGCACTGTAGCCCATAACACTCTCAAGTGGGTCCTGAATCATTTTAAACTAGATTGAAACATAATTGGGAAATATTTAACAAAATAAATACAAGTACAATAGAATACAGATAATGTTAACATGTGGCTTTCTGAGGCAATATGTGGCCCAAAGGAGCCTTTAGGTAGGGTTTAGAGACACCTCATCCCCTACTTCTATTTGAGTCTTACACAACTGTTCCTGTAAAGAATCTTACAGACCATCTAGTGCATTACCTTCATTTTATTAATGAAGGAGGTCAGGCCAGTGGAAAATAAGTGACTTGTCCAAAGTAACAGAGGTAGAAAGTGAAAATGCCAGGATTTTAATTTATGATGCAAATTCTGAGGTCAGTGTTCTTTCCACTCTTCCACAATGATATTTTTCAGTTTTCTGTCCTAGTACAATAGTAATCTCTTCTTCTTAACTGTATTACTATTATTAATATTACTACTACTATTATGACTAGTAAGACTATTAATTTACTGGTAAAAATAACAATCTACACATGCATGTTGCACATATTAGTTTTTGTTCTTCCTTCTTGAAGAGGACCAAAATGACATCACTTTGTTAGAGTTAAATTACTATGTGTCTGACTGTGGCTGATCAGACCAATATAAGCCCTGAATGTTCTACATAGATTGCACACAAGTAGACCATGTGAATATTTGGGGTGGATTCTCCAAATTTGTCCATCTCACTTTTTTTTCAAGCTATGCTTTGCTCATTGAACACAGCACCTCTGATGAGAGCATGCCATGCTGGGTAGTCTTGTGCCAGTGTTTTCCATGTCATGCAATCAACTCCATAGTTCTTCAGAGACACCTAGAGAATGTCCTTATATGGCTTCTTCTGACCACCACATGAACACTTGACTTGTGAGATATCTCAGTAAAATAATCTTTTGGGCAAGCATACATTTGGCATTTAAACAATGTGGCCAGTCAGTCAGAGTTGCGCTCTCTGCAGTAGAGTTTCAATGCTTGGCAATTTGGTACTATAAAGGATTTCAGTGGCCTGTAACTTATTCTGTCAGGTGATCTTCAGAATCTTTCTGAGATAATTCATAAGGAAGTGACTAAGTTTCCTGGAATGGTGCATGTAGACAGTCCAGGTTTCACAGGCGTACAATAATGAGGCAAGCACAATGAATGTGTAGACTTTAAGTCTGGTAGTCAGTCTAATACCTCTTCTTTTCCATACTTTCCCTTGGAGCCTCCCAAACACTGAGCTTGCTCTGGCAACGTGTGGGTCAACCTCATTATCAATGTGTACATTTCTGGAAAATACATTGCCAAGGTAAGTGAACTTATCGACAGCATTCAAAACTTCACCATTTGGTGTAACCTGGCTGGTGGAGCACCTCGTTGTTAATTGTTAGACCAAAATTAGCACAAGCAACAGAGAATCAATCCATACTTTGGTGCATCTCATTTTCAGAGGTTACACTGAGTGCACAATCATTTGCAAACAAAAAATCATGCATCTTCTCTCCTTCTGCTTTCCACTTATATACGTGTAGTACATACATACAACGTACAAGTATACATGTATACAAATAATTCAGATATAATAATGCTCAAATGGTAAATCCATGACTATATTCATTTATTTAACTTCATACAGCAAGACTGTCTTGATTGTTAGTCACAAATATATTCATACCAGTATTTAAATACAAAGAAAATGGAAAAAATATTAGCCATATTCTACGAAAATGAATTAATTTAGTCCAAATTACACTATATAACTAGTAACTGATCTTTCTTTGAGCCTAATCTGAGCTGATTTTTTTTCAAAAAAAGGTAATAAGAAATAGAGTTGTTTTAAGTTCATATTTCTATGCTCATCTCACTGATATTCAAGCATCTATCAATAAGACAGTCTGTGCAATGCAGACAACCTAAGTAATCTCACAGTAACAGCTTTACATTTTCAATCTTTCTGTGTGAATCTTCTAGTTTTGACAGACAACTCTCCTCCCCCATAATCGCCCCCACACAATGAAGATTGAAGCAGTGGCACAATGTTCTTTTCATTAGACACCACTAGAGATCTACAAATACAGTACTGACTAAGAAGAAAAAAATAAGACTATAACTACATCCCCAGTACAGGGTCAGCTTTCCGCACTGGTTGTTTGGCTGATGTCTATCAGGGATATTTTGGGCTATGATTTTCTGAGTCAGATATTCCAAATGATGCTTAATTTAACACCTTCCCTGGATAAGTCTATAATTTAAATATTTCTACTGTAGAATTTACTGATGAGTAACTTTCAAATCATCTTTTAGAAACCTGTTCTGGAACCTTAGCATATGGATGATAATTTTCTCATAAAGAAATGAATATATGTTTAAAGACGTGTTTTGTTTGTTGAATAAGAGATACAGCAGGTAATTTCACTGAATCAAATTATTATGGAGGGATTGGAAGAACCAGAAAAAGGTCACTAATGTATTTGGTAGATCTTCTGGTTTGTGAAAAGACATATGTGAAATAATATATAGTGAGAAGGCATAAAGGGATTGCAACCTGTAATAGGAGACAGAGAGACAGAGAAACAGCGAGAGAGAGAGAGAGAGAGAGAGAGAGAGAGAGAGAGAGAGAGAGAGAGAGAGAGAGAGAGAGAGAGAGATCACTGTTCCTTCTCAGTTTTTAGAGTACCACTTTAGCCTGATTTAATCAGCACATCTAGTTAGCTCATAGTTCTAATAAGACCCAGTTCACATCATGGATCTCTTAAGTGTACAGAGAGAGCTTCTGCCTTATATCCACCAAGCTAAACCTTAGTCATTTTGCAGCTCCATGTCTTTCGTGTTGACCCGAACCAATGTTATTATGACAACCTAAAATTAATTTGACCTCTCTTGCCATAGATAAGTTGATTATAATGGCTTTGTATATACATGAATTATGAGCCATGTATTTTTTGTGCAGAGCAGTATAGTGGAAACTGCATTCCTAGTCAAAAAATCTAGGATTATCAATAAGTTTAATGTCCCTGGGAAAAAATCACTCCTCCTTTGCCTCAGCTTCTTACCTGTTAAATGAGAATAACAAACAGTCTTTTTCACATTTTGGGTGAGGAAAAGAGTTTGTAAATTTAAAAGCATCATCATAATATAAGATATTGTAATAATGGCATTTTTTCTAAGGCTTTAAAGTTTGAAACAATTGTTATCTAATATGGGCCTTACAACTACCCTGTTAAGAAGGTACTACAAGGAGGAAGCCAAGATGGCAGAGTAGAAAGATTCACATACGCTAGCTCCAAACCCACAACCCATCAAATATCTGTAAAAAAGAACTCCCAACAAATTCTGGAGCAGCAGAAGCCACAGAACAATGAAGAGGAGGAGATTTCTGTTTCAGAGAGCCCTGAAAAACTGACGAAAGGTCTGTTGGGCCCTGGACATGGAGTCCAGCCCAGCCCTGCCTTCGCAGATTGGCACCAAGAAGAGCACATCCAAGCAGGCTTCAGGGACAGAATCTCCAGTGGCTAAGCAGGTCCCTCCACCCACAGGTGGCAGGAGTGAGTGAGAGAGTCTTTTTGGCTTGCCAGGAGGGGAGCAGGGTGTCTCCACGACTCAGGCGCCCTAGGGAGGCAGCAGCCAAGGCGGCAGCACACCTGGGCTCCCCAAGCAGGCAGGAGCTAGGGTCCATTGTTGAAGGTCTCCCTGTAAACCCCCTGAGGAAACTGAGCCCAGTGAAGGTGCCCTGCCCCCACCTGACCTCCTGAACTTAATCTCACACTGAATAGCAGCCCCGCCCCTGCCCAAAGCCCTGAGGCTGGGAAACAACATTTGAATCTCAGACCACAAGGGCTGGCTGGGCGGATCTGGAGGCAAGTTGGGGGTGGAAAGAAAACTCAGAAGTCATCACTGGCTGGGAAAATGCCCAGAAAAGGGAAAAAAATAAGACCACAGAAAGTTACTTTCTTGGTGAACAGGTATTTCCTCCCTTCCTTTCTGATGAGGAAGAACAATGCTTACCATCAGGGAAAGACACGGAAATCAAGGCTTCTGTATCCCAAACATCCAAAATAAGTATTCAATGGGCTCAGGTCATGGAAGAGCTCAAAAAGATTTTGAAAATCAAGTTACAGAGGTGGAGGAAAAACTGGGAAGAGAAATGAGAGAGATGAAAGAAAAGCATGAAAAGCAGGTCAACACCTTGCTAAAGGAGACCCCAAAAAATGCTGAAGAAAATAACACCTTAAAAAATAGGCTAACTCAATTGGCAAAAGAAGTTCAAAAAGCCAATGAGGAGAAGAATGCTTTCAAAAGCAGAATTAGCCAAATGGAAAAGGAGGTTCAAAAGCTCACTGAAGAAAATAGTTCTTTCAAAATTAGAATGGAACAGATGGAGGCTAATGACTTTATGAGAAACCAAGAAATCACAAAACAAAACCAAAAGAATTAGAAAATGGAAGATAATGTGAAATATCTCATCGGAAAAACAACTGACCTGGAAAATAGATCCGATCGAGGAGAGACAATTTAAAAATTATGGGTCCACCAGAAAGCCATGATCAAAAAAAGAGCCTAGACATCATCTTTCATGAAACTATCAAGGAAAACTGCCCTGATATTCTAGAGCCAGAGGGCAAAATAAGTATTCAAGGAATCCACCAATCACCACTGGAAAGAGATGCAAAAAGAGAAACTCCTAGGAACATTGTGGCCAAATTCCAGAGTTCCCTGGTCAAGGAGAAGGTGTTGCAAGCAGCTAGAAAGAAACAATTCAAGTATTGTGCAAATACAATCAGGATAACACAAGATCTAGCAGCTTCTACATTAAGGGATTGAAGGGCATGGAATAGGATATTCCAGAAGTCAAAGGAACTAGGACAAAAACCAAGAATCACCTACCCAGCAAAACGGAGTGTAATACTTCAGGGGAAAGATGGTCTTTCAATTGAAATAGAGGATTTTCAAGCATTTTTGATGAAAAGACCAGAGCTGAAAAGAAAATTTGACTTTCAACCACAAGAATGAAGAGAAACATGAAAAGGTAAACAGTAAAGAGAAGTCATAAGAGACTTACTAAAGTTGAACTGTTTACATTCCTACATGGAAAGACAATATGTGTAACTCTTGAAACTTTTCAGTAGCTGAGTAGTGGGTGGGATTACACACACACACACACACACACACACACACACACATGCACACACACAGAGACAGAATGCACGGAGTGAATCGAAGAGGATAGGATTATATCTTAAAAATAATATTAAGCAGTGAGAAAGAAATATATTGGGAGCAGAAAGGGAGAAATGGAATGGGGTAAATTATCTCTCATAAAAGAGGCAAGCAAAAGACTTTTTAGTGGAGGGGAAAAGAGGGGAGGTGAGAGAAAAACATGAAGTTTACTCTCATCACATTCCACTAAAGGAAAGAATAAACTGCACACTCATTTTGGTATGAAAACCTATCTTACAATACAGGAAAGTGGGGGAGAAGGGGATAAGCAGGGTTGGGGGAATGAAGGAAGGGAGGGCACTGGGAGGAGGGAACAATTTGAGGTTCATGGGGAGGGACAGGATCAAAAGAAGGAATAGAAGCAATTAGGGGCAAGATAGGATGGAGGGAAATATAGTTAGTCTTATACAACACGACTATTATGGAAGTCATTTGCAAAACTACACAGATATGGCCTATATTGAATTGCTTGCCTTCCAAAGGGAAAGGGTGGGGAGGGAGGGATGAAGAGAAGTTGGAACTCAAAGTTTTAGGAACAACTGTTGGGTACTAATCTTGGTACTAGGAAATAAGAAATACAGGTAAAGGGGTATAGAAAGTTATTTGGCCCTACAGGACAAAAGAGAAGAAGGGGACAAAGGCAGAGAGGGATGATAGAAGGGAGGGCAGATTGGTGATAGGGGCAATTAGAATGCTCCGTGTTTTGGGGTGGGGGGAGGGGACACATGGGGAGAAAATTTGGAACCCAAAATTTTGTGAAAATGAATGTTAAAAGTTAAATAAATTAATTTTTTTAAAAAAGGAGGTACTACAAGTACCATTATTCTCATTTTGCAGATGAGGAAACTCAGGGTCACAAAAGTTAAAAGATTTGCTCATGATCACATAGCTAGCAAATATCACTGATAGTTTTTTCAACTGAGGTCGCTTTCACTACAGAACTAAAATTTTAGCCACTACGCCACAGGATCTCCCACATGAAAGCATGTACCATATTCTTTTGAGTAAAGAACCAGTCTAATTATAGAGACTTTTAAATCTGAAAATATTTAGTGACAAAACAATCTCAAAACAGTTCCATCAAATCCAAGGAAACTCACCGCTAGCAGTGAGAATATAAAATACAAGGAAATTATCAAGTCTTTTTTATTCCAGTCTCCTCCTATCTCCATTAAAAGTTTATTCAGCATTGTTCTCTTATGGTTCTGAGGTGCACAGTGCATAGAGGATACATGTGGCATATCTAGGACCACAAAGAAAACTAACAGAGATGGAACCGTAGGATTCCCTAAAAAAGGTGCTACCCAATGCCATTGCTAAAAAATACATATAGACTTATCCATGCTTTATGCTCTATATTCAGTGAGTCGTTCCCTAATCTTTATCAACCTATTATTCCCATAGTAATAAAAGAAGCAGAAATGTATTTTGTGAAAAGCATTGTGTTTCCAGATGTTTTCTGGGCCATTCTAAATTGCTGAAAAGAACATGTCCCTAATATGACTCTTCTAGTTTGATTGTCAGTAGTGTTGATGGTGAACACATCAGGCAAGTTTATGTATCTGTGGACTGTGGACTGTTTTCCAGAGTCCCATCTTGTCCTCAGCAGACAAAGTCTGGGGATGCAATCATGAGCACCTTTTTTCAGTCCTTCAGTTTTACTTTTCAAATAATAACCACTCCAGGGAGCCATGCTCTCATGAATACCCTTGCCTGTCAAGCTGAAACTTAAAGCACTGTAATGATCTGACAGACCAAGGCACTGAAGACTGTGCTATTCTAAACAACCAGAAGGTAAAAGAAAATGATTGGGTAGTTTCATTTTACTTTATTTTTAGTTCAGGAAGCCTGAGGATATATTATTCAAAATAAATGAAATTTACTCCTCAATTCCAGTTATAACTAGTGAGGTCTTGGTATTTGGAATGTAAATTTCCTTTGATCAAGGACAACATGGTTCTTTATAACTGCTAGTCATATATAGTCTATATATCTTAAGAACCAAGCTTCGACTAGATATAACTATACCTGGAAATCCGTAGAATTTGACTGCAAATGCAACAAATGACAGATAGACAGAAACCATGTCTAAATGATGTTTGTGTATTAATCCAAGGGAATGAAAACAAAGGAATAATACTCAGTGATCTCACTGACTCATTTTGAATTCTTCAGTTTAAACCAAGTCATTTAGCTTAACAAATTAAGTGAAAAATAAAATCAACATTTAAAAATTACATTGTTAAGGGGAGCATTTTGGGAAAGTAAAATTTTGGGAAACTGATTTTCAACACTTATCATAACTTTAATTTCTATATTTGGTGTGGGATGTGTTCAGGGAGGAGCAGTACCTCTGGTGTGATGGCTGCCAAGCCCTTTACAGGGGTGCTTTCCACCTCCTGTATTCCCCTATTCCACTCAGCTCATACCTGTGGCTACAAGAAGCTGTAGCATGTGGAGTGGCCACACCTTGGTAAACTGTTTCAACAGATGGGCTAAACCTGGTTGAGGGTAACTAAGGGGTCTCAAACCCTTTGGTGAGTAAGGGGGGTGTCTACCGCAAGAATGTGAAGACTTTCCTTGGTGTAATGGGTGAATTAGAACAATTTGTTCCAACAGCCATGAAGACAACTGAAGCAAGTGCTGTGCTTAGAAATTGGTTAGACATCGAAGATGCTAGGGTCGAGACATGGCCAGTCATCTTGATTCTGTCCTGCAGCTAGATTGTAATGACTCCGAAGGAGAGAGTGAGACTGATGACTTCATGCAACTCTGCTTTACCTAAATTCAATTTACACTTGAAACAATAAACATCACCCAATCTGTGGTAGAGCATTCCGAGTTCGTATTGGTCTGATCAATGACTATCTGACACATTGAAACTTGACTTAATCATAGTGATGTCATTTTGGTCTTGTTCAAGAATGAAGGACAATAACCAACCATCCAGGTTCTATGTATTTTTGTGGTGTGGTCCTAACCATGGAATCAGGAAGACCTAAGCTCAAGTTTATTCTTTAATACCTACTAGTGCTGTGACCTTGTTCAAGGCACATAATCTCTGAATGACCCTAAGCAATTGTCTAAATTATCTAAAATCATAAATTGCCAATCTACATTGGAAAGAATATTCTTACTGGGAAATCAATATGCCATTGAAGTCAAAGGTGCAGAACAACAGTAACAAAAATATATTTCCCCCTAAATTCTTGTAATGTAAAACACTGTATCATTTGCTTGTTTACATTCAAGTTGCATTATTCATATTAACATATCCTAATAGAGTCAATGGTCCCATTATGCAAATTTTCTGGTGAGCAGTCTTTGGAAATTTCACCAAGTTTAAAAAATCCACCCCAGAATGTTTGAGATTCAACAATTAAATGAGGCAATGTGAATGAGGTATTCATTGAAGTAGACAAGTGTGATAGCCCCAATATCTTAATTTCATGTGAAGTAGATGAGTTTTTCCTTAACAGTTTCTGTAATCATCCCTGAGACTTGATTGGCTCAGGACTCTAAAGGTTTAAGCTGTTGACATCACTTTCTGCCTTAGTCCAAGAAAGCTATGGAGAATTTTGGGTCTTCTGTGATACCTGAAGTACTATGGTGGGCAATTCAGCCAATGGAGTTTTGTTTAGCTAGGTCAATATGGTTGTCCCTAATGCATATTCTTGTTGAATTTCCTTCTTCAGCTATGGCAGAGCAAATCTTTTGTTAACTGTTGAATTACCTATGAGTTTCTCATTTTGCTCCAATATCAAAACTAAACTACCATGAAATTGACCTGAACAATGATGAAATGGCCCCCAAGTATAAAACAAAAAGATGGTTGTATTTGTTTATGAGAATGAACTCTGGTAGCTATCCCATGAGAGGCATGACAGTCTGGAAGAGGAGGAAAAAAAGGAAGATGAGGGGTGAGAGGTTATGTGATATGGAGAAGCGATGAGGAAAGGATGGATATATGCAATAAAGCCTATGAGTTTCTTTTGTTCTCCTTAGACTGTATTGAATAGAGGGATGAATAATCTGATTTTGAAATAGAGATCTTCTATATCTAAGTTATTCCAGCTGTTTTAAACCATGGTGCAAAAGAAAGTTAAGACTAACTCAGCAATGCAGCAAAGATGAATCCACAACGTGGCATTATGTTTGGTTTTATATACATTTACATATGTATATATACATATATGGATGTGTATATATTATATGTAACATATATATGTAACATGTATATATGTGTGTGTATATATATATGTATATAGATATATGTATACCTTTAGACACCTCGAAAATGGTAGATTAATTTAGAAAGGAGGCTTGTAGAACTTCAAAAATGAAACTTTAACTATAATGTTATCTTTGGTTGCTGAAGTAGCAAAAATAAATTTTTAGTCTTATCATAGCTTTGATATGGAGTTAATGAGATTATTATTATATCTTTCCATCACTCATCCTCTCAGATATACTACTTAATTACTTATTCTTGAGAGTACAAGACCACAAATAGGCTACTCTTTCTTTAGCTTCTCTAGCTCTTTGCCTGTGGTTCTTCTCATGAGTTGCCATGGCTTAACTGGCTTTCCAGGATTTTCTATTATTATTGTTATTGTTTTGCATTTATTTATTGATTTAGTATATTACCTTTTGAACTATCATTGTAATTTATGACCATTTCTACTTTGGCTGACTATGAATCCTCTCATATTAAGTGCATTTATAATGACCACAACTTGTTAACTAAAGTCACTCTCTCATCTCCCAATCAAGAAAAAAATGTTGAGACAAAGCAGAATACATTTAGTATTCTATCATGGCAAATTGACTAAAATTCCATAAACACAAACATAATATTTGAAAACAAAATATGTCTATTACTCTTTTGGTCACCACAAGACTGTAAGCTCCTGGAGAACAGGGACTTTTTGTTGAACATTCTTTTTATCTCATGTACTTATTACAGTGCTTGGCAAATAGTAGGTGCTTATTATTGACTTTACTTGAACAATAAAAATTTCAATTTATCTAAGCATTTGTGCTTTCCTTTCAATTTTTAGGTAACCAAAATCTCATTTAAAATTTTGTGTCCATAGTTTCAATCTAGAAAGAAAAGGAAACAAAACTAATTATAGCCTTTTGTTCTTGTCTGAGTCTGTATTGAAACCCTAAAATTTCTTTCTGATTAAAAATAGTTTATTTACTACTTACTATTTAGTACTTACTATTGAGTACTTAAATACTTAAGAAGTGTGTAATGCTAATGAGAGTTAAAGATCTTCCCCATCCATTGATGGGCCTGACCATTAAGGAAAGTTACATTAGAGGAGGCCCACATCTTTTCTAAATTTCCAATGAGGCACCTGTTCTCAAGGCTTTTGATGCCCCCTGGCTCTGAAAAGTGTGTAAATAATCTGAGGTGAGATTTTACTTTGGGGCTTACTCATTGGAAGTGTTTATTTGTCAGATGAGATTCTGGGCAGTCTCTAAGGAGCCCCCTGGCTTTGAAAACCCTGTTACATGGTATGAAAAAAAATAAGGAAAAACACTGTTGAGAAAACTAAATACAACAAAAAGAAGTATCTAAATATCTTGGGGGGGGGGGAAGTCTAATCAAAGAAGGTCTAGAACCTTTATTGTAGTGAATGGGACAATAATAACCAACAAGTGACAATAGACATAACAGTTATGTTCTTATTTCATTTCTGTTTTCTCTCTCAAAAATGATCTTTACATTAGATATTAGTGAATATCTAATTGATCCTTAAATGAAACAAAGAAATAGTAAGAAAAATAACTAATTGTCCTAAAAGTTCTCAGATCATCTGCTCCAGAAAGACTGTTTCTTTGGATACTGAAACGACTAAGATACCTATTGCTGATTCAGACAGTGATAGCTGAAATCTCATAAAGAATAGTTGAGTCACCATCATAATAAAGAGAGACAAATGATCCAATTTTTCAGAAACTGTTAAAAATGAAATTTACCAACTACAGATCAGTAAACTTGTCTATGACAACTTGGAAAATTCTAGAACACATCGGCAAAGTGATAGGTCACCTACATACATATAAAAGATCTGGTGACAATAACATTCTGTAGACTATGTAGGTCTGACTGATGTCAATAACACACTATTCATTAATAGCCGAATCAAACTCCTATCCCTTGGCTTGCTACTGGACATATTACTTTATTATTCTCATCCTGTGTATTAGGGAAATCGGGGCATATATTCTTATATTTCTTCCTAAATTATTTTAAATATATGATCTCACTTCTTAAGTAATTGATTAGGTTTTAGTCTTCATTCCTCTCTATTAAATAAGCCAGAAAAAAATTTTCTCTACATTTCATTCATTTTTTTCTATCTCTTTCAACCTCCCTAATCTCATAAGCTAAATAAACTTTGATGTTACTAGAGACGGGTCAACATAAACTGTATATTTCTGGCATGTTGTGGTCTTTAGGATACATTCACGAACCTTTGAACTTTTAGAAACTTGCCTGGTTTCTGTTAAAGGCTATGGCACTAGGGCTTTTGAAGAAGCACTGAAAGAAAGATTGATTTAAAACCACTCTAAAAATTTACAAGAATATTCTGTGGTGGGAGATCATTCAGTACATTAAGATTTGCTTACCCTCTTCTTGATAAGCAGTTCAAGGAGTTATACTGATTGAAACAAACCCTTGCTACATATTTGCTAATCCCGTTTGTCATATTTTCACTCTATTGAAATGTAATGAAGAAAATGGATTAAGTTAATTAGACTTCTATTTCGTGATTGCAACACTAAGTACTGGGAATGGAAAGAAGGAATAGGTAGAAACTCTAAAAATGGTGATTCATATTGGTGAAATAATTTATTTTAAAGTTACCAAATCCCTGAATTTTCCTATAAATTTTGTCTTCTTTGCAGTAGATAATTGTCATAACATATGCTTTCAAATCTTCACCAATGTATTATGTTCCTAAATTTTATTAGGTATGACTGAGAAATTAATATTTTCAATTACAATGTTGGTTTTATACATAAATTGAAATGACACCTTAAATACAGCACAATCATATTGTCAACGTAAGAAGGATAAACATTCTTTTTCAAATGGAATATTAAGTATATGCAGGTGGGGGTTCTGGACCAACCAGATGTTTTATTAGATAATTTGGTCAGACATCTTTAATTCTCTTAACTTCAAAGAAAAGAGAAGCTTGAACCAAATGTAGAAAAATTATAGTTGAACCTATAGAAAAAAAGGGAAATTACACAAGGTGAAATCTTCTGTAACCTTGAGGATTATAATTCTTTACAAAAGTAAGTTTTAATCAATGTATCCCATATATAACCAACTCCCAAATCTCATTGGTATGTTACTCTCTCACCATTGGTGGAGATCAATTCCTACCACCTGTGTGAGAAGAGTAATGGAGTTGGCAAGAGGAGAGTGAAGAGATTTTATCTCTGAACTCGAGAGTCTTTTCTAGTCTCTTAAGTCTCTTTGGGTTGTAGATGCTTTCAACTTCTACCTTTGAGAGAGATGAATGATGCCATTTCTACTTCAGGGTGTTGAAGGGAAAATAATACTCTGGAGAGAAATTAATATGAGAGAAGTTGGAAATCTCCATCAGAGACTTTGGAGAACTTCCCCTTAGATAAGATCTAGCTGGCACTTTTTCTCTTCACTTAGCAGAGGAATCTCTCTCCCAATGGAAGAGCTCATTCACTCTCTATTGTCTGGTGTATATTTCCCTCCATTACTTCTAGTATTGCCTGATATATATTATACATTTCTCTTACTTCTGTTTTGCTATCTACTTAGATAAATGAATACACTTACTATTTATTTTTGTTCATTGTGGAACTGGTATTTGGCAGGAAAGAGCTCAAGCCTTGTATACAAAACTTGATTTCCTTATTATTCCAGGAAACAAGACCAAAAATTAGCTTGAACCTCAAAAATCATGTCCCCTAGATGAATAATATTTAAGGAATCAGATAGCTATAACTGCAGCCTTGGACCTCTTCTCTCTAAGGAAAACAGAGACCCCAACCTCTTGCTTCCCTTTCCATACAAACCCTTGAAGAAGAATGGGAAAAAGAGGCTAGAGATGCCTATTCTGCTTCCAATCAAGGCACATAATAACACTCTCATGTTACAAGTAGGGGACAGTCCTTGCTATACGTATAACACAGTAATTCCAAAGGAAAGGAAAGGAAAGTAAACATAATTTGTTAATAATACATTAAAAATCCGAAAATATGTGTAGTGAAGAACACTTGTAGACCTACCACCTTTGCATTGAAGAAGTATGGGAATATATTTTCGTATCTCTTTTTTTTTTGGAGCCATGATTATTCTTTATAATTTTGCAGCATTCACTTCACTACTGAAATTTTTATGTTGTGGTGGTGGTGGCACTTTCCTTTTACCTTGACATTATCCCTTCTTTGGTTAAGAATACTCTCACTCATAGCTGGAAGAAATACATGATTGATTTCTCTTATAATTTTTATAGGATGATCTTTAATATAAAAATCTCATTGATTTAGAATGTATTGCCTAATATGGTCTAAGGTATTGGGCCAAACCTAATTCTGCCAAATTGTTTTTCAGTTTTCTCAGCAATTTTTATTAAGGAGGGAGTATTTACAATATTTTACAGTTTATTGATTGGTGACTTAAGAGTTCAGTTATTTCTGATTTTATTTGTCTAATCTGTTCTACTAATCTTTCTCATATTTTTGAACCAGTACCAGACGGCTTTAAAGTTTGAGATACAGAGGGACTAATTACTTTTTATCTCTATCTCTTTTCCCCATTTCCCTTGATATTCTAGGTCTTTTTTGTTTTCAAGTGAAATTCTGTTATTGTATTGAATCTTTTAAAGTATCTCTTTGATAATTTGATTGCTATGAGATTTAAAAATATAACATTGGTAATATTGCCATTTAAAAAATTATATCGGCACATCTTATCCACTGATATTCTTCCAGTTATTGAAATTGTTCTTTATTTCTTGAAGTAGCACTTTGTAATTTTATGTGCTTCTGTGGATTGGTACTAAGACATTTTATGTGGAATAGAACTTCCCTTTCCCTTACAGTTTTTCAAATTTTTTTTTATTATTGTTAATGCTACTACTGCTGCTGCTGCTGTTGCTGCTGTTGCTGCTGTTACTACTACTGCTATTATGGCTACTGCTACTTCGTCTTCTGCTACTACTGCTACTACTACTACATAGAAATACTCTTGATCTTTAATGATTTATTTTGTAGCCATAAACTTTGCTGAAGATATTAACTGATAATCAGTACCATTGTTGACTTCTTAGGATTCTCTAAATATATCATTATATAATCATGAAACATGTATAGTTTTATTCCTCCCCTCCTCTTTATTTTAGGTCTTCTTTCTCTTGTCTTATTGTTTCTTGCAGCATTTCCAAATATATAGAAAAATAATAATGAGGAGTGAGCATTTTTAATTATGGTAATTGAGATTATAGTGGGAAAAACTCTACTGTATGTTCTAGTTGCATGTAATGTTTATTTTTGGTTTTAATCAGTTTTTAAAAATTATATTAAAATGGTCCCTCTAAACTTATACTTTGTAAGGTTTTTAATCTAGGTGTCAAAGGGTTTTTTTTCTGCATCTTTTGAGATAATAATGTGATTTTGGATATTTTTGTAATTAATACTATTCTTCTGATTATTTTTTAGTGCTGAATATTTGTTATAAAATCAACTTGGTGAAAATGAATAATTTTTGGACAGTCCGTTTGAAAAGATTTTATTTATTTTTTTATTTGATATTCATTAATGATACTGATCCATACTTCTCCTCTACTTTATCCTTTCATGGTTTAGAATTTAGAGGTATATTTTTCTCAGAAGGAATCCTTATCAAGCACTCTGAGAATAATTTGTATATTATCTATGTTTTATTTTATTTTTGTTTTTTGTCAAGTATTTCTTAAATACATTTTAATCTAGTTTGGGCAATACTCTAGAATGTTGTTAACACATGTGGCTGTATTTTATACCTCTAAATTTTGTGACCACTGCTATCTGCCCAATGGTCAGAGGTACTACAGATGCATCAATTTCTGCTTGTAGAAATAAGGCTAAGTAATATACCATTCCCTTGTGGAAGATTGGATACATTTGTTCTGTAATATATATTGAAACTTCCATTGAAAACTATTTTTTTTTCTTAAGAGAAGAAACAGTTGTATAAAGTGTATTGTAATTTAGTCTTTCCTTCTTGTAGTATGAGTTAAACATTTAAAAAAAATATAACACACTCTACTTTTAATCTCTAAGCTTTCCTAGAAAGTTCAATAGTTGCTTTTTGCCTCCTAAATTTTGGTAGAAATATTACTGTGAAGGTTTCGTCTCACTCATATGAAGTAACAGTTATTTCTTCAAGGTATTTCTTATGTTAGCTCATTGGGCAGTAGGCCCACTAGTCAACTAGGACTCCTGTCTAGTCAACAGGAGAGAACGGCTACCTCCCAAAAGTTGTGTACTGTAAGGAAAGGTGAAATATGAATTTGTGAACTGTACACAAGCTAATTTTCCTATATTTAGACAATTGGAACTCTCCAAACTTTTAAGACTTGATCAAAAGGAGACTTTCTTGATAAACTATATTATAAGAAGGGCATTTTTGTAAGATTAATATACCCACAAAATACAATGCCGGCAACGATTTACACCTCTTGTCCATAGGTATAACTTCCTTTTATTTACTTAAAGATTTATTATAAACATGGTAGAATTGCTGGAGAAAGTTACATTCCAATATCCCTTTTCATTACCTTGAATCTCAGCTGGCTCTGTTATAATTTTCAATAATTCTCATTTTGATGTTAGTTATATGTTTGACTCTGCCTTTACTTTCTAATAATACACTTTTTTTTTTTACCATGTAACCATCCATTTAGATTGCATTTCCTGCTAAATGTTGGAGAATGGGCAGGAAAGTCTGTCTGCCTCCTTACCCTCTGAAAGTAGTCTCTCAAATCTGCACATTTAGAGAGATATATTTCATCATGCATTCTCTGAAGTCAAAATTAATCATGGCATTGGTTTCAATTCTGATGCTGTTTAGTGGCATTATTTTCAAAACTTTTGACTATTGAGTATATTATTTTCTTGGTTCTGATTACCTTGATTTATATCACTTCATGTAAGTCTTTTCAAATTTTAATGAATTTCTCAAATTAATTGTTATATTTACCATATTGCTATGTGCTATTATATTCATGTACTACAACTTATTCAGTCATTTTCCAATTAAGAATAATGCATTTTATTTTTTTAAATTTTTGCTTCTATGAAAATTATTTAATATTGTCCTTCTCATTTTATAGTTGAAACTTGGAGAAATAAGCAGATTTTCTCAATGTCACATAGCTAGTTAGTGAATTATCTGGGTCTCTGACACATTGTTTCTTTAAAAATTATTTCAGTGAACCACAGGAAAAAATGGAGCCTTCCTCAATATAATAAGCAACATCCACCTAAAACCATTAGCAAGCATTATATGTAATGGGAATAAGCTAGATACATTTCCAATAAGTCCAAGGATGTTCCTTATCACCACTGTTATTCAATATGATACCAGAAATGTTGGCTTTAGCAATAAGAGAAGAAAAATAAATAGAAGGAATTACAATAGGTAAAGAAAAAATGAAGTTATCACTCTTTGCAGATGATATGATGATATACTTAGAGAATCCTAGATAATGAAGTAAAAAAAAAAAACTACTTGAAATAATAAGTAACTTTGGCAAAGTTGCAGGATACAAAACAAACTCACATAAATCATTGGCACTTCTACGTATTACCAACAAATCCCAACATTAAGAGATAGAAAGAAAAATTCCATTTAATTTTGTGGTAGACACTATAAAACATTTGGTAATCTACTTGCCAAAATAGTACCTAAATGCTTTTTGTACAAATAAAGTCAAATCTAATTAATTGAGAAGCATCAGTTGCTTGTGGGTAAGCTGAGCTAATAAAATAAAAATGACAATTCTACCTAAATTAATTTACTTCTTCAGGACCATACCAATCAAACTACCAAATATTGTTTTCTAGAGCTAGAAAAATATCAAAATTCTTTCAGAAGAACAAAAAGTCCATAATATCAAGGGGATTATTGAAAAGAAATGCTATGGAAGGTGGCCTAGCCATACCAGATCTTAAATTGTATCACAAAGCAGCAATCATCAAGACCCCTTGGTACTAGCTAAGAAGTAGATGGAAACACAGTAGTAAATAATTACAGTAGCCTACTGTTTGATAAACCCCAGGACCCCAGCCTGTTGGATAAGAACTCACTGTTTGACAAACACTATTGGGAAAACTAAAAAATAGTTTGGTGGAAACTGAGCATAGAACAGTGCCTGACACTGCATACCAGAATAAAGTCCAAATGGGTACATAATTTGGATATAAAGGCTGATATTAGAAACAAATTAAGGGAGTAAGGAATAGTTTATTTATTGGATTTATGGAAAACGGAGAAATTTATGACCAAATGAGGCAGAGAACATTATGAAATGCAAAATGGATAATTCTGATTACATTAAATTCAATAGCTTTTGCACAAACCCAATGGAACCAATTTTAGGAGGGAAGTAGAAAACTGGAAAGGATTTTTGCTGCTAGTGTCTGTGATAAAGGCTTCATTTGTTTAATGTGTGGAGAACTGAGTCAAATTTGCAAGAATATTTACAAGAATACAAGAATAGTCATTCCCCAGTTGATAAATGATCAAAGGGTATAAATAGGAAGTTTTCAGAGGAAGAAATTGAAGGCATTTATAATCGTATGAAAAAAATATTCTAAATCACTATTGATTAGAAAGATGCAAATCAAAACAACTCTAAGGTACCACATCACACCTATCAGATTGGCTGACATGACAAAACAGCAAGATCATAAATGTTGGAGAAGATGTGGGAAAGTTGGAACACTAATTGTTGGTGGAACTGTGAGCTGGTCCTACCATTCTGGAGAGGAATTTGGAACTATGCCCAAAGGCCTATAAAAAAATTCCTTTGACCCAGAAATACTGCTTCGAGGGCTGTATCCCAAAAAGATCATAAAAATGGGAAAAGGGCCTATGTATACAAAAATATTTATAGCAACTCTCTTTGTGGTGGCCAAGAACTGGAAATCGAAGGAATGCCCTTTAATAAGGGAATGTCCATTAATTGGGGAATGGATGAACAAGTTTTGGTGTTGGGGGACAGCTCTGGACCGGGGTCCCCCGTGAGGACCTTGAGATGCCTGAGGGTCTGAACCTGCCCCCTTGTGGGGTACTGGGATGGCCCTGGTAACAGGCTGGCTCCACCCACGAGGAGGCACTTGGGAGGAGCTCGCCCACCCATGGGAGGTACGGGGGAGGAGACAGGGGATAACAAAAGGGGATGATCACAAGGGCTTAGAAGGAGAAGGAGAAGGGGAAGAAATGCAATAAAGCTTGCTGACTGCAACTCCTTTCGGGTGCTCTGCCTGTTTATTGCCCTCCCCCAACCAGGAGAGGGGCCGGAGACGTCCGAAGACCGGGGATCGGTAAGTGGAGAGGCGAAGGCCCGGGAGTAGACCCCGGGCAGCTGGCGCCCGTACAGTGACCGCCGTAAGGAGAGGAGAATCCGCCTTTGCCCCGCTACTGCAGGAAGATTCAGGCAGCCTCAGTATTGAGAAGTGGCCTTGACCCGCTACTGCGGGAAGATTCAGGCAGTCTCAGTATTGGGAAGTGGCCAGGATGGGCCAGGGAAATAGTTTTCCCAACCTGAAGCCTGAAGATAAGGGAGTGCTTGCCTGTCAGTTGTATAAGCTTTGTAAGACCCATGGGATTAAGCCCCACATCCAGGACTGTAGAGCATTTGTGGAAAAGATCTGGGATGTTTCCCCTTGGTTAGAATATTGTGGGCTACACCCAGCCAAATGGGGCGTAGTGGGACAGCAGATGGTCGCCTATGAGAAAGAGAGCCCTGGCGTACTAACAGAGGAGGACTTTACGTTCTTTCAAGTGGTCGCCAGGCTTCTGCGTTTGGATCCCCGTCCCCCCGGGCGGTCCAACGGCGAGACCCAAACAGGGCAGTCCCTTCAAGGGACGACAGAAGAAGAAGGGGAATCCGATGAGGATAATACTGAGCCCCAGCCCTTATATCCATGGGGTATGTTAAGAGAATGTGCAGGCAGGGACCAGGACTGCACCCTTCAAGATGGCGCACCGCTGAGCAAGGGGCGGGACTCTAGAGCCCCGAGGGGAGGAACAAAAGGGAAGTTTGGTGAGGAAGGAACGCCCAAGAAGGAGTGGAAGGTCCCCTGGAAAGTCCCCGAGACAAAGGGCTCGTCAGAAGGAACCCTTAAGAAAGAATGGAAAGTCCCTGGAACAACAAAAGAGGGTGGGGGAATTCGCAAGAAGAAGTTTCAACAGAGTTTAGGAACTCCCAATCCTTCTGAGATCGGACCTAATGCCTTCTCCTTCCCCCCAGCCGCCATGTCCTTGTCACAATCATCACAAGGAATGCGGTCATTTACCTACGCGCGGTCTGGGCCCTCGGAGCCTCGGAGCGTACTCACTCAGAGCCTATCCGCAGCTTTGGCGGAGGGACAGGAGGTAGATTTAGAGGAGTGGGAGGGGGCAGGCGCTTACCCTGTCATAGTGGAGTGGGATCTGATGGGAAATGAGAACCGTTTACATCAACCGGTGCCCTTCAAATTATTGAAAGAACTGAAGGAGGCCGTCTCCAAATACGGCCCTTCGTCACCTTATGTGAAACATCTCCTTGCGAATGCCACAGCCACTTGGCCGTGGGCCCCAGCTGATTGGAGGGAGGTATCGGGGGCTATTCTTACACCAGGGCAGGTAGTGGCTTATGGCGCTGCCGTTAGACGAGAGGCGCTCAGATATGTCAAGGAACACAATATTGCAGGGACAGAGGACGCTGTGAATATGATAACAGGGGCAGGGCCATACTCGCAGCTTGTTGACCAGCTCCAATTCGACCCCCAGGTGATGGCTGCAGTACAGTATTGTCATATTAGGGGCTTTGTCAAGATTGACGCCCCAGGGACTATGAGGGATAAGTTGGTAGGGTTAAAGAAGAGGGGTAGTGAGTCCCCCACGGATTTTGTGAGTCGGGTCCAGCTTGCGGTCCAGCGGTCTCTTGGCTCGGGACCAGGAACGGACTCCCTGATAACTCAGCTGGTCCGAGATGGCCTGCGTCCTGAATGCTCCCAAGCCCTAGTGGGCTTGGGGCCTCTCGCCTCCCTTGAGGAGATAGTAGAGAGGCTGTTAGACATTCCACCTAAAGACACCCACCAGGCCATGGTGACGGCGGTGGCCCAAGGGGTGACCCAGGCCCTTCAGGGTGCCAAGGACCAGAGGCAATGCTATCGCTGTAGTCAGATGGGGCACTTTAAGAGCCAGTGCCCTGCCGCTAAGGTGGGACCACTGCCCACTTGTTTTCGCTGTGGGAAACCAGGTCATATTGCCAGATATTGCCGCCCTAAGCCGCAGCCTCAACCACCTCGGTCGGGAAACAGGAAAGGGGGCCTCCCTCGGGGAGGCCCCTGAACCCAGAAACATGTCTTCCCAGTGGGGACCGTAGGCCCTGCCCCTGCCCCCCAGCCCGGGAATTCTGCACCCCTGTCGTATCCGCAGCAGTACCAACAAGCCCTCCAAAAATTACAACCTTAGTATACACATCTGCCACGGATCCCTCAGACACTGATTTAGTTATAAGGCCTTGGCATACTGAAGGGATTGATGTGCCCCCCGCTCCCTTTCCCCGCTTGGTGGTGGGACCCTCCGGCTATGTGCCATTCATAGTCCATACTCAATTGTTGTCCAGCGGGTCCTCCACGATTTATTTGACTAATCCGCATTGTTATCCTATAAATATTGCCCCAAGGACTCCCGTTGGGAGGGGCATCTCCCTGCCTTGGATTGAAGAGCCTGAGCAGAACACCCATCAAATTAATTGGTGCTCTCCCATTGTAGGTGATCGCCCCATGATACAGATTCTGGTTGAAGGGCGTCCAATCATGGGTCTGCTCGATACTGGAGCAGATGTGTCAGTTATTAATGCATCCCAATGGGACCCCAGTTGGGCGGTGAGCGGCGGTGCTACCCCGGTTGCTGGAGTAGGGGGTGCTAGTTCAGCGCTAAGGGCTGCTAAACATTTGAGTTGGACCTTTGAGGATTATCAGGGATATTTTAGACCCTTAAAATTGGCTGGTCTTGCCTACGCCCTTTGGGGGCGCGACCTCCTCCAGCAACTTGGGTTACACCTTACCACTCCAGAACACCTTCAGTTAAACATGCTGGGGCCACCGTAATGGTGAGCAGCCTGCCTATAACATGGAAAACTGAGACCCCTGTGTGGGTTGAACAGTGGCCCCTATCTCCCCAAAAGCTCACCACCTTACGTTCCATAGTGGCCTCCCTTTTGAAACAGGACCGCATTGAGCCCACCACGAGCCCTTATAATTCTCCTGTTTTTGTTATAAAGAAGAAAATTGGATCCTGGCGCATGCTCATAGACCTTAGAGAGATTAACAAATGCATGCTGCCTATGGGGGCGCTACAGCCCGGTCTCCCCACTCCTGCTGCAATCCCCCGAGATTTTACTATGACAATCATTGATATCAAAGATTGTTTCTATAGCATTCCCCTACACCCACAAGATAGGATCAAATTTGCCTTTTCCATCCCTTCGGAAAATCGCCAGCAACCATATGAACGGTATCATTTTACCGTGCTCCCTCAAGGGATGGCAAATAGCCCTACCATGTGCCAAATGTATGTCCATGCTATCCTCTCTCCACTTAGACAGCGCTTCCCCAAGGCCATTATCATTCATTATATGGATGACATTCTTGTTGCTACGCCTAGCCATGATTCCACAATGGCCCTTACTCAGCTTATGATTGATACCTTAGCTGCCCACGGGCTGACTGTGGCTCCAGACAAAGTACAGACCACACCCCCTTTTCAGTATCTTGGTTATGAACTAAAACAAGGGCAAATTGCTCGCCGTCCTCCGAGCATTGATCTCTCTCAGCTCTCCACTCTCAATGATTTTCAAAAGCTGATTGGCACTATACAGTGGATGCGGGCAGTTATCCCTATCCCCGATGGTGACCTGTACCCGCTGTATGACTTGCTTCGAGGAGATCCCACCCTACTCTCACCCAGACACTGGACATCCGAGGCCTTAATGGCAGCCAAGGGCATCCTCAACAGGTGCTCCGCTGTCGTTGTGCAACAGGAGCCCAATCAGCCCATTTATGCCACTATATTAAAAGCAAGTACCTTCATTGGATGTCTCTATCAATCACATGGCATTTTGGAATGGCTATACCCCCCTCGCCACAAAAGAGTCCTTCCACACAAGTGGCGAATGATCACCCAGTTTTTTCTTTTAAGTGCCGAACGCTGCCTATTGGCTTTTGGCAGATTCCCCGTTCTGAACTTGGAGGCATCGGAGGAAGCCCTGAGGTGTTTCTCTGATGAAATCCCAGAATGGGCCTCTCTTCTATGCATGTGTAATATTGCGAAGCTTCCGCTCCCCCCAGCGCTTAGAGGATGGGAAGTTCTTCCTATTCGGGTTCCCTTTGCTATTGTATCTCCACAGCCAGTTATGGGACCCACTGTTTTTACGGATGCCACCAAATGTCATAGGGCTGCAGTTTATATTCCTTCTAAGCAACTCCTTAAGGTGTACACCACCGAACATTCCTCAGCCCAAAAGAATGAACTAGTGGCAATCCAACATGCTCTCTCCATATTACCTAATGAGAGCTTTAATCTTGTCACTGATAGTTTATATTGTGCAAATGCTATTGCTGCCTTACCTTCTGCCCTTATTAATCCCCGTGCTTCAACTATAGCTCAAATCTTATATGATATTCAAGAGTCCATGTTACAACGCTCTACTTCTCTTTATGTATTGCATATTCGTTCCCATATGTCCACCATAAGACCAATTTATCAAGGTAATGATATTGTAGACAAAGCTCTTCTATTTCCTTTGCATTTAGAAGCACGAGCGGCCCATGACAAGTATCACCTATCTGCCCGATCTTTGCGATGCCTTTATGGCCTGTCCAAAGAAGACGCTCGTCGAATAGTCAAACAGTGTGTCAATTGTGCCCCATTTCGCCCTCCTGCTCGAGACACCGCTGTTAACCCCCGTGGTGATCTCCCTAACGACCTTTGGCAAATGGATATCACGCACTTTGGCAAAGTCCTTATACATGTTTGTGTTGATACGGCCTCCAATTTCATCATAGCCTCTATACAGCCCAAAGAGACAACACGCGCAGTGCTCGATCACCTTTATGGTTGTTTTGCCACGGTTGGAGTGCCCCAAGCTATAAAATCAGATAACGGGCCAGCTTATACTTCTTCTGCCTTTGCCTCTTTTTGTAAAGAATTTTCTATTACTCATATTACTGGCATCCCGTATAATCCCACTGGTCAGGCCATTGTTGAGCGTGCTAACCGCACTATAAAAACTCTTCTTTTAAAACAAAAAGGGGGAGTGAGGGCAGCGGGGCGCCTCTCCCGAGGTGATCTGGCACAAGCCGTCTTCACTCACAATTTTTTGCAAATCCGGGACGATGGCATAAGCCCCGCACAAAGGTTTTATCTCCATGAGACGGGGGGCAGAAGGGAAAGGCCGTTAAAGGCCCCTACTGCCTGCCTCACCGGAGCTCGAATCCGGTGGAGGGACCAAGAAGGCAAATGGCATGGCCCTGGAATAGTCATAGCGAGAGGTCAGGGGTATCTTTGTGTCCAACCAGATGAAGCCGACCCAGGGACTGAGATCTGGATCCCCACGCGATGGGCAGTCGAGCTGCGAGAAGCCGAAAGCAAGGAGGAGACGAGGGCTGCAAGGAAGGCACCGCCCAAAGCGGGTGTGCAAACAGCGTGAGGTAACCATGCTCACACTTCTGATAGCCCTTCAACAGTTCCTACCTGGGTCCAAGGGTGTCCAGTCCAAATGGTACAACGCCACCCCCGCAGAGCAGCGAGCCGCAGATCAAAGGGGCGACACCTACTGGGCATTAGCACAGGGACTCCCTGCCCTAAGAGTGGTCGGATGGGGAAACCATCCTATCCCTCTTCTTATGTATGGCAATGCCTCCATCCTGACTGGGACCCCAAAAGCAGATTACAGCTACCTGCCGATAGAGAGAAGTCCCTCCAAACCATTGTTGTTGGTGTCTGTGACTCCTCCAGTCTGTCTGTACAGAGGGTGTGGAGCGAATGACTCCTCTGCTCCGTGGGGCCGCTTCTGCGTGCCCCTGACTCCCTGTGAACTCACTGAACCGCCAGAGTCCAATCCAGAACTGCTTAATCATAGCACCTCGGTCAATGTCACCTTGTTGGCTATCCCGTATGCTGCTGCCAACATGACCAGAGAATGGAGCCGTCCCGTTGTGCCTCCTCCTTGCCCGAAGGGTCATCCATTAACGTTTGACCCCTTCGTGGTCTGTTCTACAGGCATGGCGGCTCCAGGTCCGCCATTGCCAAATGGCACAACGCTTTGGTTTTGGGATGCAGATAATATGACCTCTTATGGGAGAAGGCCTGCCCCTACTCCCGTGGTAATTCCCTATGGGAGGATACATGGTGACTTGTGGAAAATAGGGCCCGCCTTGGGAACAACTAATTTGTCAGTCGAGGTAGTCACTGGACCTAGTGGAATTTGGACTCAACCGGACTTGTATCAAACATGGCAACACGTGTTCCAGGGGAAGTATTCCTCCTGTTCAGACAGACATCAAAAAGACACTGATTACCTCTGCTATGAGGTGGTAGCAGAAGTTCAAACACCTCCGAACAGTGCTTTTCTCCTGTGTCCCTCTAATAACCTCACCATACAGTATGAAGGACCACAGGCTAACCTACCTACATATAATGTCACTTGTACTCAACCCATTCTTACTAACACTCTTTGGAGAAACCATTCCTCCTATGTAGTTATGCTGGTCATAAATCCTCCCTATCAATTGCTCCCAGTTAAAGCTGAAGCTTTCGCGCTCACACCTGCAGACTGCATTTTTAATACATTGATGAAGATAACGATGGGCGGACTTCGTCCCCGCAGCCACAGGAATGGGATTGGGGACGTTTTGGGGTTTGTAAATCTGGCTATAGAATTGTATGAAGAGTTTCAGATCCTACAACTAATAGAGGAAGGACAGTTATTAGCTTCCACCCTCCAATCTTTCATGAATTCAGAGGTAGCAGCATGGCACCGTCAAGACCATATTGATCACCTCCTCCAAAGTCAAATCACCGCCCTACAAGACACGGTGATTTGGCTAGGAGACCAGATGGCTTTACACCAACGCTACGAGATGTTGCAGTGCCACTACAAATATCGCCCGCTTTGCGTGCTTAATCTCCCAATTGATTCCTCAACCTTCCCCAATCATTGGCCAGCGGTCCGCAAAGCCCTCCAGGGGGCTATGCTGGCTTATAACGCCACAGATGACATCCATCAGTTGGACTTGCTCATTGATCAGCTGAATAACCTCTCCAGAATGTTTGAGGAAAAGCGTGAACGAGAAGAGCGTTCCATCTTCGATTGGTTACAACGAATCCTGGACTTGCATTGGCTGCCAGGGGTGCTCTCCTCCATTGCAGTTCTTGTCCTTATGTGTTTCGTCCTGCCGTGCCTCCTGAAGTGCCTCCTGCAATTATTGACATGGGCACTGGAGAGTCTTAAAGGCGATGTTTTGTCTCTGAGACACCGCGAGGGCAAGTCCCCATGGGGGGAATCGCCCAACCTACCCGTGTAAAACAAAAAGGGGGAGATGTTGGGGGACAGCTCTGGACCGGGGTCCCCCGTGAGGACCGTGAGACGCCTGAGGGTCCGAACCTGCCCCCTTGTGGGGTACTGGGATGGCCCTGGTAACAGGCTGGTTCCACCCGCCGGGAGGCACTTGGGAGGAGCTCGCCCACCCATGGGAGGTACGGGGGAGGAGACAGGGGATAATAAAAGGGGATGATCACAAGGGCTTAGAAGGAGAAGGAGAAGGGGAAGAAATGCAATAAAGCTTGCTGACTGCAACTCCTTTCGGGTGCTCTGCCTGTTTATTGCCCTCCCCCAACCGGGAGAGGGGCCGGAGACGTCCGAAGACCGGGGATCAGTAAGTGGAGAGGTGAAGGCCCGGGAGTAGACCCCGGGCATTTTGGTATGTGAATGTAAAGGGATACTATTGTGCTATAAGGGATGGTGAACAGGTGGACTTCAGAAAAGCCTGGAAAGACTTATATGAACTGAGTGACATGAGTAGAATCAGGAGAACATTATACACAATAAGAGTCACAGAGTCCAAGGACTGTTTATAATAAATTTAGCCCTTCACAGCAATTCAAGGACCTAAAATATTTCCAAAGGACTCGATGAAAAATGCCATCCACATCCAGAAAAGGAACTATAGAGTCAGAACTCAGAATGAAAGACTGTTTTCTACTTTGTTATGTTTTTTCTTTTGTTTTGGTTTTTGTCACGACTTTTCCCATTCATTTTAATTCTTCTATGCAACATGACTAGTGTGAAAATGTTTTTAATAAGAATGTATGTGTAGAACCCATATAGGATTGTATACCATCGTGATAAGGGAGTGGAGGAGGGAGGTGGAAAAAAATGTAAAACTTATGGAAGTGATCGTTGAAAACTGAAAACAGATTAATTGTTAGCAAAAACTTAATTTTTCCTTTACTTAACTTAGATTTTACACTTTCCTATCCATTTTAGCATCCCTTGTAGCAAAGAATAAAAAAGAAAGAGAAAAACAAATTCCCCTAAATCATTTAGTGTATCACTGAAAATTGACAGTTTATGCAATGTTCCACATCTCTGGTTCCCACTTCTACAAAGAAGGGGAGTCACTGAATTTTCTCAACTCCTCTCTTGATCCAAGATTTTGGTCATCTATTTTCATTATTTTGTTTTTTCCACTACTAGTCATTCTCCTTTCAGTGTTCCTGGTTCTATTTTTTTCCATTTATGATTTATCAGTTCATATAGGTCTTCCCATACTTCTCAGAATTCTTCATGTTCATTATGTTCTGGAGCACAGTATTCATTACATCCAAGTATCACACTTTTGTTTAACTTTGTTTCCATATCTTTGTTAGCATAAAACTAATGCTATGAGTATTTTCTTGTATAAGGGATCTTTATTTCTGTTCTAATCCTACTTTGGGTAAATTCCTGGTGGTGGGGGGCGGAGCCAAGATGGCGGAGTAGAAAGACGCACATACACATAGCTCTGAACCCACAACCCATAGAATGGCTACAGGGAAGTAACTCACGGCGAATTCCGCACCCAGAGGCCACGGAATATTAGAGCGAGGGAGATTTCTGTTCCAGAGAGACCTGCAAACCTCTCGCCGGGGGGTCCTTCGCGCTGTGGACTGGGCGCCGGGACTGGGAGCTGAGCGCAGCCCTGCCGCGGCCGCGGCACCGAGAGGAAAAGATCCGAGCAGGCTTCACAGACAGGATCTCCAGCGGCCACACGGGTGCCTCCACCCACAGAGGGATCTGCAAACCTCTCGCAAAAGGTCCGTCGCGCTGCAGACACAAAGCTCAGCCGAGACCTGCTGCGGCCACGGCTGCGGCACCGAGAGAAACAGATCCGAGCAGGCTTCAGGGACGGGATCTCCAGCGGCCGCACAAGTCCCTCCACCCACAGGTGACAGGGGTGGGTGAGAGAGTCTCTTTGGCGGGTCGAGAGGGGAGTGGGGTGCCCCCATAATTCAGGCCCCCCCCCGGGAGGTAGAAGCTGAGAGGCGGCTGCAGACAGGGGCTCCCCAAGCGGGCGGGAGCCTGAATCCATTGTGGAAGGTCTGCGCATAAACCCCCTGAGGGAACTGAGCCTGAGAGGTGGCCCTGCCCCGATCTCAGCACCAGATCATAATCTCATACTGAATAGCAGCCCTGCCCCCGCCAAAAGCCCTGAGGCTGGAAGCAGCATTTGAATCTCAGACCACAAACACGGGCTGGGAGGATCAGGAGGTGAGGTGGGTGTGAGGAAAATATTCAGAGGTCAAGTCACTGGCTGGGAAAATGCCCAGAAAAGGGAAAAGAAATAAGACTATAGAAGGTTACTTTCTTGGCGAACAGGCATTTCCTCCCTTCCTTTCTGATGAGGAAGAACAATGCTTACCATCAGGCAAAGACACAGAAATCAAGGCTTCTGTATCCCAGCCCACCCAATGGGCTCAGGCCATGGAAGAGCTCAAAAAGAATTTTGAAAATCAAGTTAGAGAGGTAGAGGAAAAGCTGGGAAGAGAAATGAGAGACATGAAGTCAAAGCATGAACAGCAGATCAGCTCCCTGCTAAGGGAGACCCAAAAAAATGTTGAAGAAATTACCACCTTAAAAACTAGCCTAACTCAATTGGCAAAAGAGGTTCAAAAAGCCAATGAGGAGAAGAATGCTTTCAAAAGCAGAATTAGCCAAATGGAAAAGGAGATTCAAAAGCTCACTGAAGAAAATAGTTCTCTCAAAATTAGAATGGCACAGATGGAGGCTAATGACTTTATGCAAAACCAAGAAATCACAGAACAAAGAGAGAAGAATGGAAAAATGGAAGATAATGTGAAATATCTCATTGGAAAAACAACAGACCTGGAAAATAGATCCAGGAGAGACAATTTAAAAATTATGGGACTACCTGAAAGCCATGATCAAAAGAAGAGCCTAGACATCATCCTTCATGAAATTATTAAGGAAAACTGCCCTGAGATTCTAGAACCAGAGGGCAAAATAAATAATCAAGGAATCCACAGAACACCGCCTGAAAGAGATCCAAAAAGAGAAACTCCTAGGAACATTGTGGCCAAATTCCAGAGTTCCCAGGTCAAGGAGAAAATACTGCAGGCAGCTAGAAAGAAACAATTCAAGTATTGTGGAAATACAATCAGGATAACACAAGATCTAGCAGCCTCTACATTAAGGGATCGAAGGGCATGGAGCAGTATATTCCAGAAGTCAAAGGAACTAGGACTAAAACCAAGAATCACCTACCCAGCAAAACTGACTATAATACTTCAGGGGAAAAAATGGTCTTTCAATGAAATAGAGGATTTTCAAGTATTCTTGATGAAAAGACCAGAGCTGAAAAGAAAATTTGACTTTCAAACACAAGAATGAAGAGAACCATGAAAAGGTGAACAGCAAAGTGAAGTCATAAGGGACTTACTAAAGCTGAACTGTTTACATTCCTACATGGAAAGACAATATTTGTAACTCTTGAAACATTTCAGTATCTGGGTACTGGGTGGGATTACACATGCACACACGCTCACATACATAGAGACAGAGTGCACAGAGTGAATTGAATAGGTTGGGATCATATCTTTAAAACAAAATGAAATCAAGCAGTGAGAGAGAAATATATTGGGAAGAGAAAGGGAGAAATTGAATGGGGCAAATTATCTCTCATAAAAGAGGCACTCAAAAGACTCATTAGTGGAGGGATAAAGAGGGGAGGTGAGAGAAAAACATGAAGTCTACTCTCATCACATTCCACTAAAGAAAAGAATAAAGTGCACACTCATTTTGGTAGGAAAACCTATCTCACAATACAGGAAAGTGGGGGATAAGGGGACAAGCAGGGTGGGGGGGATGATAGAAGGCAGGGCATGAGGAGGAGAGTGCAATTCGAGGTCGACACTCATGGGGAGGGATAGGATCAAAAGAGAATAGAAGTAATGGGGGACAGGATAGGATGGAGGGAAATATAGTTAGTCCTATACAACACAACTATTATGGAAGTCATTTGCAAAACTACACAGATATGGCCTATATTGAATTGCTTGCCTTCCAAAGGGAAGGGGTGGGGAGGGAGGGAGGAAGAGAAGTTGGAACTCAAAGTGTTAGGATCAACTGTCGAGTAATGTGCTTGCCACTAGGAAATAAGAAAAACAGGTAAAGGGGTATAGAAAGCTATCTGCCCCTACAGGACAAAAGAGAAGATGGAGACAAGGGCAGAGAGAGATGATAGAAGAGAGAGCAGATTGGTCATAGGGGCAATTAGAATGCTTGGTGTTTGGGGGGGGAGGGGATAAAAGGGGAGAAAATTTGTAACCCAAAATTTTGTGAAAATGAATGTTAAAAGTTAAATAAATAAATTTAATAAAAAAAAAAATAAAAATAAAAAAAAAAAAAAAAAATTCCTGGTGGTGGGCTCTCTGGCTCAAAGTATATGGATATTTTACTTATTTCTTTAGCATATTCTGAAGTAGATTTCTATAGTAACATTTAGAATAATTCACAACTCCACTATCAGTCTCTCTGTGTATGTGTGCATATGTCTATATATATATATATATATATATATATATATATATATATATATATATATATATATATGTACATATATATATACATGTCTACATAAATTCACACATATGTGTATATACCTATTATGAGTTTATATGCATATAAAGGGGGGTAATGAAATCATTCAAAAATTATAGAATCATAGAATTTGAGAGGACTTCAGCAGTCATCTAATCCGTTCCATAAAAAGAAGGAATTCATAGTATAATATACCTGGAAAGTGGTTGCTTAATCTGTTTGAAGGCTTTCAAACAGTGGAATCTCACTGTATCTTGAAGCAGTCCATTCCACTTTTTTATTCCTCTGAATGTTAGGAAGATTTTCCTGACCAATCTTAAATTGTCCCTTTATGACTTTTATCTATTTCCCCTGGTTCTGTGCTTTGAGATCAAAAAGAACAAATCTAATTAACTCTCCTTCCACCTCACATTCCTTCAAATAAGTGAATGTAATTGTCGTGTTCCCATGAGTCTCTTCTCCAGACTAAACAGTTCTAGGTTCTTCAACGAATTTTGTAAAGCCTTTTGCAATCCTAGCTCTAACTCTAGTTTCAACACTTACAGTAACTCTGATCCTGGTTGCTTTCCTATTCACTTTCTCCAGATTTTAATTGTCCTTCTTTTACCTTAGTGTCCAGATTGAAAATAATATTTTAGATTAATTCTTAAAAGAAAAGAGTAAACAGGACCGTCGTCTTTCTATTCCTGAAAACTATAACATTCAATCTAGGCCAATGTCACATTGAATCTTTTACCTGTCATTTGATACCACTGATTCATAAATGAGCTGTCAATTCCCTTAAATTTCAAATTGTTCTTCAAAATAACTGCTTATGGTCCATGATTCCCTCTTATAATGTTGTCAAATTGACTTTTTGTACCCAACTGTTAGACTTTACATTTTTCTTATTAAACTTCATCTTTGATTCAGCCTAGTGTTCTAGCCTATCACGATTTTTAGTATCCTGATTAGTTACCCGGTGTATTTGCTATTTCTCTCAGCTTTGCAGGTTTGATAAGTAAACCTTTATCCAAGTTATTGACAAAAAGTATTTAACAGCCCAAGGCCAAACATACATCCATAGAGAACTCTACCAGACAAATCCTGCCACATAGTTCAACATTGAACCACTAACAACAAATTCTAGTTGACTGTTTCCTAAAAGGTTTCATTGTGTACAGGTAAGGTATGTGCACAGATAAAGCTTTATTGCATACACTATTCAAACTGTCTAAATCAAAGATGATAGTTTTAATTACAAAGAGCTTATCTTTATAATTCTAGTGTATTTTTACTATGACAAATTTGGAGGAAAGGAAAAATCTTCATCTATGGCATGTAATTCTCAAAAATTTTGGGGCAAGTTTTGATGAGCTTTGAAAAGACAAATTTTATATTTCATTCTGAAACTAGAAAATCTAAAGTTTTTCCTTTTTATTCATAATTCTTCGACATTCATTGATAATAATGAATTGTAATTTTTATTGAAGAATTCCTTTTAATTATATTAATCTTTTCAAACACCTAAACATGTGATTATATAGTGATGAAATTACTAGTCCAAAATTTATACAACCAGACAAATATTGACTTTCAAAAAATTCCTCTTGTGAGATTTTAAAGTCATTCACTGCTAATCTTAATTAATCACAAACTCATAGAATTTCAGAATTGAAAGTTAGCTCAGAATTCATCTAGTGTAATTTGCACCTGAATAGAATCGTCTTTTAAGATTGTAGAATAAAATCTATGGAAGATATGTCCAAGACCATCTTGTCTAGAACGAAGCAGTGGTTTCTTCTACAAAATACTAAATTGGATACTTCCGAAGAAGTAGAACTCACTTTAAGGGTCAAGCAAAGTAATTCTGTTTTTGGACATATCTAATTGTTAGGAAGATTTTCCTTACATCAAGCTTAAATCTAGCTATCTTCAAATTCTACTAATTATTCCTAGTTCTCTTCACGCACGAAAAATAAATTTAATGCCTCTTCCACATAGATTCAAAAATTTTGAAGACAGGTATTATATTTCACATCAATTTTCACTTTTCTTGATGTCAATTCTTTCAGCTGATTTTCTTATGTCATAATTCCAAGTCTCTATATGATTCTGATCATCCCCTCCCCACTTTATATCTGTACCACTTTGACAATGTTTTAATATGGGACAAAGAATTAAATTCAACCTTTTAAATGATTTCCATCAAGAGAGTGATACAATATGTGAGCCATTTTTTATTCTGCTTCCAGTTTACAAGACACCCAAGCAAATAAATATCCTTAGCTTACATTCACATCCCACTCTATCATTTTGTTGTCATCTAATGATAGCTTGGCATAAAGAAATTCCTGAGATGAAGGAGGAGACGTATATTGTTGGGTTTCTACAGAGAAAAAAGAATGCTGAAGACAAATGAATCACAGTATTCATTAACAGAATTATTCAAATAGAATTCAACATTAATAACTGGACACCTATATGGTACACTGTATAGACAACTTTTTCTTTAAAGAGGCCTATTCACTGAATGAGTCTCGATTCATTCAAAGTGAGAAATTGAAAAGACCTTAGCTTAAAAGTATCAAGATCTCCCACTGTATCCTGGGCCATCTCCAGTTTTCCTGATTGATATCAGGCCACTGGACACAACTGGCTCTAGAAGAAAAAGTGAGACTGGTGACTTTGCCCAGTTTTCCCTAACTCACATCAGAATCAATTGTAAGTCATGCCATCATTTCTATGATTTCATAGTCTTCTTAGAGAATGAAGGACAAATCACACACAATAGTGCATAGTGCTCCAGGCCTGGAGTCAGAAAGACCTGAGTTCAAAATCCAGTCTCATATACTAGCCATGTGAATCTGGGCAAGTCATTTACTAAATTGCCTCAGTTTTCTCAACTGTAAAATCTACTGGTAAAGGAAATGACAAACTGTTTGAACTTATATTTTCTAAAATGTTTATACCCTCTCTCTTTGTGGTACCAAAGAAGTGGAAAACTCAGGGATGCCCATAAGATAGGGAATGGCTGAACAAATCATGGTAGGTGATTGCAATGGAATATTATTGGGCTATAAAATGATGAGTTCAATGATCTTACAAAATCATGGAAAGGCTTGTAAAAAATAATGAGAAGTAAAATAAAGAGAATCAAGAAAACATTGTATACAGTAATAGCAATAGTGTTTTAAGAATGACTTTGAGTTAATAAGTCATTTTGACTGTTATAAATATTCAAATTAATTATAAAGAACATTTGAAGAAAGATGCTATCTGCAGGTAGAGAAAGAACTGATAATTTTACACACACACACACACACACACACTCACACACACACACCAATTTTTGTCTAATGACAGACGTAAGTAAGGCAGAGGTGGGAAGAGGCAAAAGGGAATAAAAATAAATTTACATGATAACTATATTGTATATTTTAGAAAATAGAAAATTGTACATAATATATTTGCAGTTTCACAAGAAATCTTTTTTTAAAATTATACTATGTTATGGAAATACTTGTTCTGTTCTAAATTAAAAGTAAAATAAATAAATGTGGAAAAAATATACCAATATCTTTGCCAAGAAAACCCTAAATGGAGTCACAAAGAGTTAGACACGACTGAAACAACTGAAAAACAATTTACATCATTCGGGAGGTAAATATTTGCACCTTATTAAGCATAAAATTCTTTTTCAGTCATGCTAATTATGCGTTTTGCATTTTACCTCAGCCTTGCATTGTCCAAACATTCTGCTACTGAAAATCTGTTGACAACATGGTAAAACTGGACTAATTCTTCTGGTGCTCATTCCTTGAAATGAAAAACCTTAATCTTCTAGTAGAGGAAGGGAATTTGATCCTCACAATTACTTTTGGAAGTGGATAGTCTTACTTAGTTTCCTTCTGCCACTGCTATAAACAAAACAGATTTAATTGGTTCTGATGCTTTTTTTTCTTTCTGCAGATAGACTTGTTTTGGATCATTATATTGCTGAGAATAACTAAATCATTCATCATACAAATGATCATCATAAATATTGCTATTACTCTGTACAATGCTCTGTGTCTGTTCATTTCATTTTGCATCAATTCATGTAAATCTTCCCAGGTCTTTCTGAAAGCACCCAGCTGATTACTACTTATATCACAATATGATTCCATCCTAGTTATATACCACAACTTTATGGATGAGGAAACTGAGGCTGAGAGAAGTTAAACTTTTCCAGCATCACATAGTAAATGTCTGAGACATTTGAACTGTGGTATGCCTTTTTCAAGGCTCAACATTCTATTCACCATGTCACTAAAGGTAATGCAGCTGCCTCTAAAGAGTTCCTAATTAGATAAGGACTTTCTCGCAAACTGGTATTCATATATTAATAACTACACTTTATGTCTGGTCATTCCCTAGTCCTGATAGCTAATTCAACTCTTGTTAAACCCATATCTCTACTCATTCAGGAGAATTGCATGGGTGACTTTGTTAAATGCTTGTTGAAATTTAAGTTTTTGATATTTTTTAACATATGAGAAAACTATAGCTTTTGAAGGAAATTATTGTGGGGGTCATAAAGAGATTATCAAGTGATATTTTTTTATTTCTTGTTACCATTTTTCAAGTTCAGAATTTTATTAACATTTTATTAATATCATTCTCATATTCCCAGGATAAATCCAACCTGTTCATAGGGAATATTTTTAAAAATTATATTACTGTGGTCCATTTGTTAGTATTTTCTGCAATATTTGCGGTGATAGAGTCATCTGATAAAGTGGAGAGAAAGCTGAATACAGAGTCAAGAGGACTGGAATCCAAGTCCTTTCTGTAATACAGGCTGATGGAGTGATACCCAAGAAACTACCTTAACTTCTTGGAGATCCAAGCCACTCTTGAAGACTTTAGTAGCAGAGAATATGCAAATGCTTGTTGGTAGAGGAAGTTTCCTCACTTCAAGAGAGCCAGCTGAAGTAGCCAGGAACCCTGAGGGAGAGACAGTGGAAGAACTATCATCTCCATGGTCTAAGGAGACCCTGATGAAATTAGCCCAGGATCCTAAACCCTAAAGCCCTGTGAATAGTAGTGTTCCTCAAACCACCAGATGTACTTCCATCATTTGTGGAAGAAATAATTATATAGAAGGGGTATAGTAAAATTACTGACTAATTGCTACCAATAAACAGATGAACACTAGACCCCTGGAATGGCAACAGCGCTCAGATGAGAGGTTCTATTTCTAGCCTGGCCCTCAGCCATGATCCATTGAAAAAAATTTCATGGAGAAGGGGCTAGCCCTCCCCACCAATTGCCAACCAACTAGTACCTATAGGCCTGGCACTTTAGAGTAGCTGACATAGCAAGGTATTCTGAGGGAAGAAAGAGGCAGCGTGTACCGGCCAAGTGAAACTACTGCTACCATCATGATCATCAACATCCTTCAAACCCTCATAGGGACAGCCTAAGGCACTGAACCCAAGAGACTTTGCCACGCAATGCTTCCAGCCCAGTCATAGCTGGGTTGAAAAAACCCATAGTTATGATACTGGAAAAGAGCCCCTGTGGGGATGCAGCCTGATATTGTAGTTGCCAAAGCTTCATCTATAGAAGACTTAGAAAAGAAAGTACTTGTCACCAAAGTCCTCGGCACTGTCAAATGGTTCATCATCAGAAACTGATATAATTTTTGTAGTGGATATTAATGAAGAAGCATTACCATCTGTTTTGCTGCTGCACCCTAATGACCATTGGACCTTTCCAAATGGCTGCAGCTGAAACCTTTCAAATTTGCTTCCTGCATTAAAATGAGAACTACTTTAGAATGGTGCCTTACTTTTCTATTTGTAATCCTAGCATTTAGCACAGGGGAACATGTTAAGCACTTAATAAATGGCTCATTTATTTATTCATTCAAGTACTCAACACCAATGAAATCACAAGTCTAGTTAATTATTTTTAAGTGAAAGTGATCTATAGTTTTATTTTTCTACTTTATTTATGAAGAAGTTTCTTCTACTACTGTTGATCAAATTGATAAGCATCCTGGGATTATAAAGAAAGGCTAAAAGCAGTCCCTGTTCTCAAGGTTCTCACAGGTTAATGAAAGAGGAGGGAGAATAAGCCCCTGAATTACAAATTTTAAAAAGTTGTTTAGAGAACTGACAGGTAAAATAACTTGCCAAGGGTGTTGCATCTAGTATGTATCAGAGGTAGTACTTAAACCCAGATCTTCCTGAGTATAAAACTAAATCTTTTATCTATAGTGCCATGTTTTCTTCCATAATTTTAAAAAAGTCTATATCATTTATGCTTTTGGTGCTAATTGGCAAATATTTAAGAATAATATTTTCTGATTAAAATAAATTCTTTTTATTCATTGTGCATTCCTTTTCATTTTGATAATTTGGTTTTTCGTCCTTTCCCTGTTCCTGTTTTTTTTCACAAATCGCCTCCTTTCCCTTTTCCTTTCCTTCTCATCTCCCTCACCATGTTCCTTTCTTTTTCTTTCTCCCTCTTCCTCTCCTTGAAATAAAAATATCTAATAGTTTACCTATTTCTTTGGTCTTTAAAAAATCCTTCAGTTCTATTAATTGTCTCGGAAGTCTTTTCTTTTGTTCCCAACTTTTAAATATCTTCTTTAATTTTTCAGTCGTTAAATTCTTGAATTTATGGAGTTTTTTTTAAGTTGTATGCTCATTTCTCTGATTTACCTTTTATTTATATGTGTTTAGAAACAAAATTTTCTGTAAGGAATACTTTAGTAGCATTCCACAATTTTAGTATGTTGTATAATTGGTGTAATTTTGAAAATATGTGAATATATATTGTTAACAGGTTTTTACTGAACTAGCTTGTAACCTGAGAATGACAACAGGCCAGAGACAAAGTGCCAGTAATCAGGTGGTTACTTAATTAATTAGTTTCATTATGAGAAACATATTTGCAAACTGAGAATTCTCCTGATCAGAATTCCACCTCACTGAAGTGAAGACAGAGATTATATATGTTAATCACAAGTGGGAAGGGAGAGGTAAGGTGCATTACAAACAGTAGTTCCCAAGAGCAGAGTTTTTTCCCACAAGAAGCCTCAAAATGGAAACCAATACAAAATTTCTGAAGTTCTGTGGGAACAATATTGTTCAAGTCCTTATGAGTTACTGCTTGGTTGGTCACAAGACGAGAGTTCTTTGACAGGAGCAAATGGTACAGTCTTTGATTCACTTTACTTCAGGTATGCAGGCAGAAGGATGCCAACGATTATAAACCTTGTCAAAGTTTGATTGATCAGTTTAAGCCTCATTGTGAGCTCTCTCACAAAAGAGGCAATTGTGAAAAATCTAATCTTTTAGTACATTCATTACACATATCATATTGATTATTATTATTAAAATCAGAATACTGTCCAAGGTGTATATATTTATAGGATGGCATGCATACATATACATAAATACGTATATATAGTATGATTTTTCTTTTAGTCACACATTCTATAGCATTAAATTTTTTAGTTATACTCTTTATGATTTCTATTTTCCAACTACCAAAATTTGTGCTGTTTTGTTTTTATATTGCTGTTTTCAGATTCTTAACTTCTTTTTTGCTTACCATTTTGTTAGACAGGTCTAAGTCTAAAAGGAGAATTTTGAAATATCCAAAAGTCATTGTCTTAGTCTCCAGGTGATCTTGCAATTTAGATAATCTTCTTGAAGTACTGGGTTTTTATATCATTGAATAAGTGTATATTTATTGTTAGCTTCACAGTAGTGTGGGCTTAGAATGATTGGAACTACCTTTTTGGAGGTAAGAAGAGGATTCATTGCATAACTAGGCCCAGTGCTTGTTGGGGCCATATATAACTTTGGAAGACTCATATAGATGACACAAAGTAGAGCGAAAGGAAGTGCCTAGATTTATACACATTAAGATTCAGAGCCTTGGGAATCTTTTCCAGAATTATTTCTCAAAGAAACTAATTCTAGAAGAATACTTCATTCACTTCGCTCTATTAACAAAAAAGGGGGATGATGGGCTGCTGCCTTAACAGAAATAGTCTCCAAGACTATGGATAAAATAGACACTTTTTTCACTCTTAACGTTCTCTTACTTAGGCATGTATATCAGCTAAAACGCCTTGAACAAGCAAAGCCATACAAAAAGAGAGTGTGTGTCTGGGTGGGGAATAGTGGCAGCAAGATTTAGAAAAAAGCAATGAATTGATGACCTTTCAGGTCTCAGCTCATTAAAATAGAATAAGTTAATGACTCTACTAAATCCTGACCGAAGGTTTGATTGTGCCCCTGGTGATTTCCATTTGATGGAATTATATATTTCATTTCATTATTATCTATAAATTTCATATGTCCTGAATTTCCCACTCAGTTTTGTGCTTCTTGTAATCACTTTTAACTTAAGCCCCTAATCCCACACCTTCTAAAACCTGACCACCACTTAGGGGCTGTTGGAAGAGAAAAAAGAGATTCTTAATACAAAATAGTATGAGCTGGGACCCAACCAAACCAGTTCTGTAGAAATGAACATGTATAAGATGAACAAGCCAGTACCTTTGATAGTCTCCTTAATTTTTAAGGCAGTGAAGACAGCAGTAGCCACCAACAAACATTTATTAATGGCTTATATGTGCCATTTCGTGCTTAGTGATGTGGATACAAAGAAAGTAAAAAAAACAAAAATACAAACACACAAACACTCTGGATCTTATGATTTTAATACTAATGTTATTTTAACGTCTATGATGATCTTTAGCACAATGAACTTAACTCACTTTCTTAAAATTACGTATCCTTCCTTCTTGTGTAATTGAAAACCTTAGACCCTGTGCACTCTGAAGCCCATGGAATGAACAAAGAAGGGCCCCTGCCCAACTTCTACTTAATGCCTGGTTTTGAACCCTCTTGGCTTAGAGTGCATGCCAGTAGTAACAGTTTCTCCTCAAAACAACAACACTGAGGTTCCTGCCCCTCCCAGGGTGATTTATGTATTAATTTTTCTTTTCTATTAAAGGGGCCACCCCCCTGACTACTTTGTAAAGAGGCCTGTTCACTGAATGGGCATTAACTCACTTTAAGTGAGTACTTGCCTAAAAGGCCAACATCCCCCATTGCATCCTAGGCTGTCGCCAGTCATCTTTTTTTATTATTATTATTTCACTTTTAACATTCATTTTCACAGAATTTTTGGGCTCCAAATTTTCTCCCCACTTGTGCCCTCCGCCCACCCCAAAACACTGAGCATTCCAATTGCCCCCATCACCACTCTGCTCTCTCCTCCATCATTCCTCTCTGCCCTTGTCTCGATCCTCTCCTCTGTCCTGTTGGGCCAAATAACTTTCTATACCCCTTTACCTGTATTTCTTATTCCTAGCAGCAAGAACAGTACTTGACAGTTATTCCTAAAACTTTGAGTTCCAACTTCTTTTCCTCCCTCCCTCTCCACCCCCTCCCTTTGGAAGGCAAGCAATTCAATATAGGCCAAATCTGTGTAGTTTTGCAAATGACTTCCATAATAGTCGTGTTGTACAAGACTAACTATATTTCCCTCCATCATATCCTGCCTCCAATTACTTCTATTCTCTCTTTTGATCCTGACGCTCCCCATGAGTGTCGACCTCAAATTGTACCCTCCTCCCCATGCCCTCCCTTCCATCGTCCCCCCACCCTGTTTATCCCCTTGTCCCCCACCTTCCTGTATTGTAAGATAGGTTTTCATACCAAAATGAGTGTGCATTTTATTCCTTCCTTTAGTGGAATGTGATGAGAGTAAACCTCATGTTTTTCTCTCACCTCCCTTCTTTTTCCCCAAACTAAAAAAATCTTTTGCTTGCCTCTTTTGTGAGAGATAATTTGTCCCATTCCATTTCTCCCTTTCTCCTCCCATATATTTCTCTCTCACTGCTTGATTTCATTTTTTTTTAAAGATATGATCCCATCCTATTCAATTCACTCTGCGCACTCTGTCTCTAAGAGTGTGTGCGTGTGCATGTGTCTGTGTGTAATCTCACCAAGTACCCAGATACTGAATAGTTTCAAGAGTTATTAATATTGTCTTTCCATGTAGGGATGTAAACAGTTCAACTTTTATAAGTCCCTTATGACCTCACTTTGCTGTTTACCTTTTCATGCTTCTCTTCATTCTTGTGTTTGAAAGTCAAATTTTCTTTTTAGCTCTGATCTTTTCATCAAGAATGCTTGAAAGTCCTCTATTTCATTGAAAGACCAATTTTTGCCCTGAAGTATTATACTCAGTTTTGCTGGGTAGGTGATTCTTGGTTTTAGTCCTAGTTCCTTTGACTTCTGGAATATCCTATTCCATGCCCTTCGATCCATTAATGTAGAAGCTGCTAGATCTTGTGTTATCCTGATTGTATTTCCACAACACTTGAATTGTTTCTTTCTAGCTGCTTGCAATATTTTTTCCTTGACTTGGGAATTCTGGAATTTGGCCACAATATTTCTAGGAGTTTCTCTTTTTGGATCTTTTTCAGGTGGTGATCCGTGGATTCTTTCGATATTTATTTTGCCCTCTGGTTCTAGAATCTCAGGGCAGTTTTCCTTGATAATTTCATGAAAGATGATGTCTAGGCTTTTTTTTTTTTATCATGGCTTTCAGGTAGTCTCATAATTTTTAAATTGTCTCTCCTGGATCTATTTTTCAGGTCAGTTGTTTTTCCAATGAGATATTTCACATTATCTTCCATTTTTTTCATTCTTTTTGTTTTGTTTTGTGATTTCTTGGTTTCTCATAAAGTCATTAGCCTCCATCTGTTCCATTCTAATTTTGGAAGAATTATTTTCTTCGGTGAGCTTTTGAATCTCCTTTTCCATTTGGCTAATTCTGCTTTTGAAAGCGTTCTTCTCCTCATTGGCTTCTTGAACCTCCTTTGCCAATTGAGTTAGCCTATTTTTCAAGGTGTTATTTTCTTCAGCATTTTTTTGGGTCTCCTTTAGCAGGGTGCTGATTTGTTGTTCATACTTTGCTTTCAAGTCTTTTATTCCTCTTCCCAGTTTTTCCTCCACCTCTCTAACATAATTTTGAAATTTTTTTGAGCTCTTTATGACCTTTTCCCGGGTCTGATCCCATTGAGTGGGCTGGGATGTAGAAGCACGGACTTCCGTGTCTTTCCCTGATGGTGAGCAATGCTCTTCCTCATCAGAAAGGAGGGGAGGAGAAACCTGCTCACCAAGAAATAACCCTCTGTAGCCTTGGTTTTTTTCCCTTTTCTGGGCATTTTCCCAGCCAGTGACTTGACCTCTGAATATTCTCCTCACACCCACCTTGCCTCCGGATCCTCCCAGCCAGCGCTTGGGGTCTGAGACTCAAATGCTGCTTCCCAGCCTCAGGGCTTTGGGAGGGGGCAGGGCTGTTATTCAATGTGAGATCAAGTTCACCTGCCCGGGTGGGGGCAGGGCCGCCTCACTGGCTCAGTTCCCTCAGGGGGTTTATGCAGAGACCTTCAACAATGGATCCGGGGTCCTGCCTGCTTGGGGAGCCCCGGTCTGCTCCCACCTCCGCTGGTGCCTCCCGAGGGGGCCTGAGTCATGGGGGCTCCCCACTCCCCTCTCGACCAGCCGAAGAGACCCTCTCACTGACCCTTGTCACCTGCGGGTGGAGGGACCCAGGTGGCTGCTGGAGATTCTGTCCCTGAAGCCTGCTCGGATCTGCTCCCCCCTGGGATCTGCTCCTCTAGGCCCCGGGTGGCTGCAGCAGGGCTCCCAGTCCGCCATGCAAAGAACCTTTTGCAAGAGGTTTTCAGGTTCTCTGGAACAGAAATCTTATCTGCTCCACTGTTATGTGGCTTCTCCTGCTCCCGAATTTATTGACAGCTCTTTACTACAGATATTTCATGGGCTATGGGTTCGGAGCTAGCGTATTTGTGTGTTTCTACTCTGCCATCTTGGCTCTGCCCCCCCTGTCGCCAGTCATCTTGATGAATATCTGTATCCAGATGGCTCAGGAGGAGAAAGTGAGACTGGTGACCATGCACAGCCTTCCCTCACTCAAAACAAAGTCAAGTGCAAGTTATGTCCTCATTTCTCTGATGTCATGGTCCTCTTCCAAAGTGAAGGACAAACACAACCTGTGTGTAGACCTAGCTGTCTAAATAGGGACCCAGCTAGCTGCCTAAATTGTTCCCTTTCCTCCCCTTCTCCTCTCTTCATTTCCCTTCCCATCCTTTCCCTTCTTTCTTTCTTGTTTCCCTAAAATCTTAAACTCCATGTACTCTGAAGTCCATGGATTAAACAAGGAAGATTACATATATAAATATATACATATATATACATATATACACACATGTATGTGTGTATATATATATGTATGTATGTATGTATGTATGTATGTATGTATGTATGTATATGAAGTTTTAGTTGCCTCAGATCTATTCCAACATATTGGTTTTTTGAGGCATAAAAAAATACTACTCCAAACTCTCATCTTGACTGGAGGTTAATGAATCCTGATGCAATATGTTTCTCTAGCTACCAGTTCCTTGACTTTGCTTTTGCTTTTTGCTTTTAATGTGTCTTTAATGGAATGAGCAGATATTTCCCATCCATTAATAGGCCAATGTGACCTGGTTAAGTCACATGGAAGCCTAATTCACATGTGGTGAGAGGAGTTTGCTGAATAGATGGAACAGGAAGAGGCAGAGAACAGTTGAGTCAAGAGAAATTTGGTCAGATCAAAGCTGGGAAGGACAGAGAAAGCAGGCAGCTGGGGCAGCAACAAACTTGAGTGGGAGAGCTCATTTGTGATTATGTTTAAGGGAGTCTTTTGACACTTGTTTAAGGGAGTTGGTTTGTGGGAAACCTAACAGAGGGAAGACATGGAGATGTTACTGCCCCCTTCATTGTTATTTTATATAGATTTCTTTGTTGCTATGATGAATTTGGTTTTTGTCTGATGAATTTTAGAATTTGACTTTTTGGTCTTTGAATAAATATTTTGGTTTTGTCTTCCATGTAGGGAATCTGCTATATTTTATGATTAAGAACTGTGCTGGCATATTCAGAGTCACCTTGGCTCTGTGAATATCACATTGGTGTATATTTGGCTATGAAATATTAGACCTCATTTGGAGGTAGAAGGTCTTTAGAGAAAGAAATGGATATCCCAGTATAGGAAAATTTGCCTTATTCCTACAGCAATACTGAAAAAGATCTCATGAGTTAAAAATATTACCTTTCCATGTAGGAATGCAAACAGTTCTACTTTAGCTAGTCTCTTATGGCTTCTCTTTCCTGTTTACCCTTTCAGGTTTCTCTTGATTCTTTTATTTGGAAGTCAAAATTTCTATTCAGCTCCGGTCTTTTCAACAAGAATGCTTAGAAGTTCTATATTTCATTGAAATTCCAATTTTTTTCTTGAATTATAATAATCAGTTTTGCTGGGTAGGTGATTCTTGGTTTTAATCCTATCTCCTTTGACCTCTGGAATGTCATATTCCAAGCCCTCTGGTCCATTCACGTAGAAGCTAGTAGATCTGGTGTTATCCTGATTGTATTTCCACAATACTTGAATTGTTTCTTTTTGACTGATTGCAATATTTTCTCCTTGTCCTGGAAAATCTGCAATTTGGTTACAATATTCTTAGTAGTTTGCCTTTTGCGGTCTCTTTCAGGATGTGATCAATGCATTCTTTCCATTTCTATTTTGCTCTCTGTTTTTAGAATATCAGGATAGAATTCCTTGAGAACTTTTTGGAAGATGGCATCTAGGATCTTCTTTGGATCATAATTTTCAGATAGAGCAATAATTTTTAAGTTATCTCTCCTGGATCTCTTTTTCATGTCAGTTGTTTTTACAATGAACTATTTCATATTGTCTTCTATTTTTTCATTCTTTTGGTTTGGTTTTATAATTTTTTTGATTTCTCATAAAGTCATTAGCTTCCATCTCTTCCATTCTAATTTTTAAAGAGCTATTTTCTTCAGTGAGCTTTTGGATCTGCTTTTCCATTTGGCCAATTCTACTTTTTAAGGCATTTTTCCCCTCATTGGCTTTTTGAACCTCTTTTGCCATTTGAATTATTCTATTTTTAAAGGTATTCATTTCTTTAGCACTTTTTTTGCCTCCTTTAGCTAGCAGTTGACCCATTTTTCATGGTTTTCTCACTCTCATTTCCCTCCCCATTTTTTCCTCCACCTCTCTTCTTTGATTTTCAAAATCTTTTTTGAGCTCTTCCATGGCATGAGATCATTGCATATTTTTTGTAGACTTTGGATATAGGAGCATTGATTTTGATGTCTTCCTCCAGTTGTCTGCTTTGCTCTTCCTCATCCAAAAGGAAGGAAGAAAATACCTTTTCACCAAGAAAGTATAATTTCCCCCCACTTTGGGGCATTTTTCCAGCTAATTACTTGATTTTTGAGTTCTTTGTCAAGGAGAGGGTATTCTACCCTAAGCTTCAGAGGTTTAGTGCAGCAGTTCTTAGGGATATCTCTAGGGACCTGTAAATTTTCAGTTCCTTCGAAGTGGCATATTCAAGAGAGAGGTGTTTACTGTTCTCCTGGCCTGTGATCTGATCTGTAAGCAACCAAAAGCTCTCTTTTGTGCCCTGTAACTGCAAGTAGGTTTCCCCCTTCACACCTATCACCAACTCTGCCACCACTAACTCTTCTTGTCATCTTAGAACTGCTATTCAGGACTGAGATCCAGACCAGCTGCTCAATTCCCCAGTATCTGTAGTCTACAAGCTCCAGAAGTGACTGATGATGTAGCAGTGATCGCTGTTGCCCTGGGGCTGGTGCCTGTCTGTACTCCCCTCTCATCCAGGTGAAAGAACTTTCTCACTGACTTTTGAAGCTGTCTTTAACATTTGTGGGTTGAGCAATCTGAAAACTGTAGCAGCTGTTTGTAATTCAGGACCCTAAAGCCTACTCCAGTCCCATCTGTACCAGTGAGGCCCACCCTGGTCTCCACTCTGCACTCCACTGGAAGCATCATGCAATAGACCCTTCTTGTTGGCCTTCCAGGCTGTCTTGGGCTGAAAATCTGTTTTTCTCTGTCATTTTGTAGTTTCTACTGCTCTAGAATTTGCTGAGTCATATTTATGGGTATTTTAATGACTTTGTGGGGAGAGCTTGAGCAGGTGTGTGCATCTACTCTGCCATCTTGGCTTTGTCTCCTGCTCCAATAAGAAAGATCTTGGGACCAAATGTATTATTAATGTGTTTTTAATGAAATGGGGAGATCTTTCCCATCTGTTAATAGATGTATGTGACCTTCTTAAGTCACATGGAACCCTAAGACACATGAGTTTAAGTCACATGGAACCCTAATTTTAAAGGGGTAGGAGGATCTTGCTGAACAGGGGAAACAGGAAGAGGCAGAACTGGAGCAGAGCTGAGAGGAAGTAAGAACAGGACCAAAGGAACCAAAAAGCAGTTTCAGTGAGGTACTAGAATTAAAGACCCAGACTGAAAGGGGTTGAGAAATGATCAGGTGGGTGATAAAGAGTAAACGTGAGCATAGATTGCTTTTTTATTTATTTTATTCTGAACTTAAGAAATAAAACAAGCATTTCCATAGCAGTATAATAGAAAAAAGATGATTATGCGTGAAACTACAAATCTGTTATGTACTATTGTTATTCCTTTTAAATATATAATAAATTATCTTGAAACTTTCTTCCTTTTTTGCCTTTTTCTTCCTTCCTCCACATCCTAGGGATGGCTACCATTAGACACAAATGTGTGTGTGTGTGTGTGTATGTACGCAAAATCATTCTATATATCTCCTATTAACTGGTTCTTTTGGTTCTTTCTCTGGATCCAAATAGCGTCTTACTTTATAGATCCTTTATAGTCAATTTGAGTATTTATAATAGTCAAAATGATTTGTCACTCAATGTTGTTCTTAAAACAATATTGTTATTGCTATATACAATGTTCTCTTGGTTTTGGTCCACGTTTTTCTACGATCATAGAGGTCACCATTTTTTATAACATATAGTATCCCATCATGATCATATACAACAACATTTTAGCCATTCTCCAATTGAGGGATGCCTCCACTACATTCCAGGTTTTTTGCCACCAGAAAGAGAACTACTGTAAATATTTTAGGGTGTTTATTTTTTCCCTTTTCCTCTAATCATCTTTGAAAACAGATCTAATAGTGGATTGCTGTGTCACAGTGTATGGGCAGTTTAATAATGATTAATAAGTCCAGATTGCTCTCCAAAGTGGTTGGGTCACTTCACTGTTCCACCAACAGTGAATGGGTGTCTCAACTTTTCCATATCCCCTCCAACATTTGTGATTTTTCCCTTCAATCATTTTGGCCAATCTGGTAGTTACAGAATGATATCTTAAGGTTGCATTAATTTGCATTTTTCTTATAAAAATGATTTAGAGAATTTCTATATGACTATAAATTGTTTTGATTTCTTCATTGGAAAACTGTCTGTTCATATGATATGATTTGACCATTTTTCAATTGGGGAATAACTTTTATTATGGATTTGAAAAAAGTTCTTTATATATGAGCTATGAACTCAAATCTGAGAAATTGTCTACATAATGTTTTTCCAAGTTTTCTGTTTTTCTTCTGATCTAGGCTACATTTCTTTTATTTGAACAAAACTTTTTAAATTTAACGTAATCAAGATCATCCACTTTATACCTTATACTATTTTCTATCTCTTGTTTATTCAAAAATTGTTCAGCTATCCTTAAGACTGATAGGTAATATGCTCTACGTTCTTCAAATTTTCTTGTAATATCTCTTTTTATACATTACAAAGTATTTGAATGCTGTAAAGATATTTTCTGAACAATCATAGCTATCTGAATATGAAACAGGTTACCTTCTTAAGTAACAGGATCTTCTCAATGGAGGCCTTCAAGCAAAGAGTGAATGACAACTTGTTAAGTCATAGAAAGGATTCTTATTCAGGTACAAGTTGAACTGTTGTGTGTCCTTGTTTTCAAAGGAGACCAGGAATATCATGGGACGATGTCTTCACTCAGCATAAATTGGATTTAAGTGAGGTACAATTACATAAAATCTTCAGCCTCATTCTCTCTTGCATAGTCATTGAAGTCCAAAGGAAAGACAAAAGTCAAGATCAGTGGTGATGGTCCCTGATACAGTGGATGACCTTGGTTGGCATCTTTGAAGTCTAACCAACCTCTAAGCAATCAAAAGCACCTGCTTTCACCACATTCATGGCTGTTAGAAGAGGTTGTCATCTATTCCATCTCTTGGGAAAGTCTTCATATGCTTGGGATAGACACCCTCCTAACTCACCAATGGGTTTGAAGCCTATAAGTTTCACTTAACCTGGTTTAGCCTGTCTGCTAAGACAGTGGGTTTTGTGCCTGCTATACAGCTTCTTGGACTCACAGGTAAAGGTTGAATGCCAGGTAAAAACCAAAGATGGACAAGCAGCCCTGAAAAGGGCTCAGCAAGCCCTCATGCCAGAGGTGCTAGTTCTTCTTGAACATACATGTCACAAGTTGAAAGAAATGACTTCTGAAGAGCAATATCAGAAATAAGTTTAACTTAAGATGTGCTCAATTTTTCTTTCTTTGGGATGGGAGAGAATCTGAGTAAAGTACTTGCTATAACAGAGAAGAAACTAATTTTCTTATTTCCTAATGCCTCTGAGGTGCCACAGTGCATTGAGAAATAGGGAATCATTTGTTGAAGGAGATGAAATTTATGTACAATAAAAAATAGAGGAAATTCCATAAAAAAGGAAAAATATAAGGAGAACTAAGTGTTATGTGTGTGTCTGTGTCTGTGTGTGTTTGCCTGTGCACCTGTTTTATGTGGTTGCAGGATAACCGTATGGAAGTCAGAATAAATAAAATAAAGAACTCTTAAGAGAAATACCAAAGATGACTTAGAAAATTCCCTTGGTTTAGAAGTGTATCAGTGACTCCAGTGCATACTGACATCAATTTCTCTCCATCTATCAAAAGCTGGACGTGCTGTTGACTTTATCAGTCATGTTCAAAGAGGATAAATGGAATGGATATTACAACAATTATTCTTTCTACATGTTAAGTCATATTTCTGTTTTAAAAATCTTATGCTTATATTTTCAAGCTGAACTTTAATCCAGTTTTCAGAGATTATTGATGTTCATGTTTGGCTTTTTGGCATGTATTTCTATTTTAGTTAATAAATTCACTCTTAAAATTACTTCTGTGTAGTGGGAGAAAAAGATAAAATGCCTCAGCAATGAGATATGTTTTCAGAAAATTCTTATGTCTTATAAAGTCTATTTTTATGCAAACTAAGGTCATATAATTGTTTCATTTTAATAGAAGGATGTTAATAGTATTCTGTTCTGGAACTGCATTCTATCAGGTGCTATGGGGTTATAGGCTGTCATTTGTTATACTCCATTGGCAAATTGTGTATAGTTCTGCTGAGGTAAGTTATATTGTACTCTTTTTCCTACTTGTTACAACTTGGTGCTTGCAAATAAGCTGAAATTTAGCTTTGAGCTATGTTCTGAAATGAATTTCACTTATACTGTAATTTTCTTTTGTGATAGAACAGTGAATTCTAATTAGATAAGAGTGAAAAATGATTAAAACATTTATTTTAGTCAACCACAAAAAGACATAGAGAAGCCAAATGGAAAAAACATCTAAACTATCATTATGGAAAATTTTGTGTGTGATTATTTTTATAGAATATTAAAAAAAAGTGTAGTCCAAGTATACCTGGGGTCATAGAGAAACGCATGTCAGGAGTACAATTCTGTAAGTACAGTAAAGCTTCTTGGATTGTGATTTCACAATTGGTCACTGAGACTGAGGGGAAGGTTTTGAGCGCTAGACATGTGATTTTGTTTCAGTTAGAAATGAGTTGAGTGATAGAATGGGGGTGGCAGTATCTCTTACTCTTGACTCATTCAATTGAACTATGGCAGAAAGTGGCATCAGTCAAGAGAGCCAAAGAGTTGGGTGATGAAGCAGAGTTGAACTGCAACAGAGAAGGATCTCAGCTAAGGCATGATCGCTTAGATTATTGAGTCACTGCAGGCATTTTAGAACAAAGAATTTGGTGGAAAGCAGTTGATTTTAATCGCCACTTTCAAGGGTAAGGAAAGCTCCAACTTCTTTTATTTTCCTCAAAGTCCTCTTTTGGTCTCTGTGAATGGTAAGCTCTTTATATGATTCTTATTTCTGTTCACTTGCTTTTTTCTATCTTACTTTAAAGCTCGCTTTCTCTAAATTGAGGGTTTTTGTCCTGGGGTCCATGATCTTTTTCTTCTTTTTATTTTTGTAATGCTTGATGACTGTGTAAACATTTTATTTCTCATGTAATCATAGGTATTTTCTGCTTTTAAAATATTATTCTGATAATAGGTATATAGATTTTACCAGAGTGCTAAAAGCAGTTCATAACCAAAAAAAGTCCTACTCTAGACATAGATAAAATTGTTGTTAATTGTTTTTGAGTTCTTGAATGAGTGCAAATAGGGAAATGGAACTAATTACTTTGAATATTCAAAAATTTTAAACACATCAGGTACTAACCCTGTCAGCAACCGTAAATTATTCTGCTCTAGGGGCTTGCAGTTTTGTGATTTTTATTAATAATTTGTGTTTATTTTGACTTCCTGAATAAAGCAAAGAAAGTGAAGTTGTATGCATTTCAGATCAGCTTAATCTACTATACCTCCAAACTCGTGAGCTAAAGCTTTCCACAAGTTAGTGTGCTTCCCATTAATAATGATATGTGTAGGCACAAAGAGCTTTTAGCAAAAGGCATTTACTAAGATAACACAGTAAGAAGAGTTGATATAAACATCCTTCTATAAATTTAGGGTGCACTCTCTCTTAAATACATAAACAATCTATAGGAAGAGTGAGTTCAAACTAAAACCTGTAGGAGATACATATGAAAAAAAAAGTGTTTCACAAATCCTGGTACCACATGGCATGGGAATTTTTTTTCCTGATTCTTCATGATTTTAGTCCTTTCCCTCTGTTATTATCTTCAATTAATTCTCCTTTATGGGAATTTTTAATTTCCTATTATTATTATCATTCAAGGCTCAAGACCTTTCTCCTAAAAATTTTAGTAAAATAAAGGCCTGTCTTCTGTTAATATTAACATCATCTGATCAAAACTAACTCCTAGAATAACAATGTTAAGGAAAGGTTGTTTGACATTCCTCTGATAAAGGTCAAAGAGGAGTTTGAATTCCCCAGAATGATTTAGTTGTGACTTTTCATCTCTACTTGGGTGAAAAAGATTTCTCTGAAGTCAGTGTTTTTTGTTTTCTTGGTGAACGTAAATTTTCCCCTTCAATTAGTCTATCTGTGAATCCTCTAAATGTCATCTATAATCTGACTTAGTTTATCTATAAAATTTGTTTATCTATGTTTGTTTATGTATGAGGCGATGACTGTTTAAGTTTCTTCAACTTTAGTGACATTGAAAGAAGTATGTGATATGAATTTGTCTTTTCTTTAGCTTTTCTGGACTAAGTAGAATGCATAAGTTTTGAAAAGAATTATTTCTCTGTAACCCTGACATAATTGTGTGTATAAGAGCCTTTCTTAGAACCCTAATATTTATTTAGATTTATTTATTTTTGTCTTGTGGTGCATTTATTTCAATAGTAGTTACCTATCACATTAACTTGAAGATATTTCTCCCATAACATCTCTATATTTCCTTTTTTATATGTAGTTGTTTATTTCCCCCAATACAGTGTGTTTCTTAAAAGCAGAAATTATCTTACCTTTCTTTGTATCTCCAGCACTTAGAAAATAGAAAATGCTTAATAAGTTCCTATTGACTGACTGAACTTTCTTCTTTCTTAGAGTTCCTTTAGGCACTAAATTGATGGACGTTTCTTTTGGGTTCCCAAGGTCTGATGTTTTTTTGAGTCCATAGCTGCTTATCTTTTTCTAACTCCTTTCGCTAACTTTGTATTGTGCTCCTTAATGAAGTTTCCTTCAAGTGCTTTTTTTTCTTTTTAATTTATATATTGTCTTAGATGTGTGTCTCTTTTCCTTACTTAATTGTCTGCTACTGGCACAGTAGTTCCAATGATATTGCAGATGAGGAAGAGAAAGAGAGAAACCTCCTCTTCCTCCAATGACCTAGAAGTCTTCTCTCCAAAGTACTTTTGAATGTGCACTCTTACTATTGAATTTCATTTGGCTATTTAAAGTCTCCAGGGACATGTTAATTTATTTGCTCAGTCAGTGGCTATGTTCCTGTCTTCACTCAAAGAGTTTTTCATTTTATAAAAGTATTATAAGTATAGATGAATCTTGTTTTCATATTAAAATCTCAACATGTGTGACCACATATACTGAGGGAGGGAATGAGAATTACATGCACCTTCTCTTACAAACTCATATTAAAAAACATCTTAGCTAGAAATTAAATCCTTTGGTTGATACATTCAATAAAACTTAATCTAAGAAGCATTTGTTAAGTTCCTTTTGTGTACCAGACACTATGCAAACCTCAGTGGATACCAAAACATGCTTTGCTGTCAAGGAACATCCTCAGATAGTAAACACCTTTTCTTCATCAGAGTCCAAAGTAGTCCGTTTAAATGGACTACTCAAGCTGCAGAGGTTGTGGTGCCTTTCTTGTGCCTTCCTAGTCTCTGAATCAGCTAGAAGATCAATAGCATCTTCCTTTTGCCAGCCTTATTTTTTCTTCTACATTGCCGGGAAACAAAAGAGAAAACAAATATACAAAATCATTGTGAAGTTTTGTAATACCACTCTGAAGGACAAAAGTTTAGGTCTATTTGATTCCTATCAGAAAATTTATTCCTATTCTACCTGTAATAAAAGAAAAAATTTATTCATCCCCAAAAGTATTTCCAGCTAAAGTAATTGGGGAAGTGTTGCTTGAAATTGAAATATGACTAGCTCTTTTTCTTCCATTGTCACTTCTAACAACAATTTTATGTATAGTATGTTGTTTATAATATTTAAAATAAAATCTAAATGGGGATCTTGAACGCTTATTTCATTTAAAATATACAAGTTTTAAAGGAATTTCATGACAAGTGAAGACACATAACAGGCCAACACAGTTGTAGTTGGAGAGGGTGAGGAAAAATAGCAATTTTAATGCCCGTGCTCTAAAATGTTAATTAATATGCCCAGTGAATTACCATGCCTAATGCTTTGTAGAAGTTTGGTTTAGGAAATTAAAGTATATATTACCAAATGTGATTCAGGTGCAAGCATGATAAAAATATCCCTCCAAAAATCTATGATACACTCTTCCACCAGGACATATGGAGTGCAGGGAAAAGTGGGCAAACATAGAAGTAAAACACATGGAGTAAAGGGATAACTCAAAATTCCTGACTGATGAAAGCCAGTTTCTCTTGTTTATATGCAGTGCTCAAGATCTTTCTTAGGCATGGTGTACCTTCCTTGCTAAACCCTTCATGAAATCAGTTTATCCTTGGCCCCAAATATAGGCATCAGTTATTTCAATTGTGTTATCAGGGCACAGATAGGCAGGTAAATAGACCTCCAGATCTCTGAAGTTCACAAAGCCTTCTCTGGTCAAGGAAAAGACTAGGGAAAAAAAAAAGATCTCGGTGAAAGTTCAAGGTGTTCTCCATCTACACCTCACTCCCACAAAGATTAATTTTAACAGGTGGCTCTTTCTCTTCTTTGCAAGATGCTCACTCAACTCTAAATCTCTCTTGGGTTCTTACTGGCTTAATACTTTGTAGACAACATTTAGTATATAACCAGGTTTCCTTGGCCAATCCAAATACTCTTCCTATCAATATCAGTCCAGTTTATCCAAGGACTTTTCACACTCAAAGTCATGAAATAGCATTTTATCGTTTGCTTTAAATCAAGGTGATCAATGGATCCCCATCTATACACTCTTCTTTCAGTTTTAATTTCACTTATCTTTGTTAGGAGTAACAATATATTCAGTTTGCTATCTGTCTCCAAGGAAACCTTTTCTGTGCCTTGCAGGAGATCCAGATACTTTTTAAAGTGCTGGTGAAGTGGCTCTGCTCATCATGACATAAAACTTCCTCAGGTTATTTCACTGAAGCCACATTACTATTTGAGTTTGAGAAACTTGACCTAAATGAAAACATAGGTGGCAGTAGAGGGAAGCTTCCTTGACTAAAAACAACATCATTCAAGCAAGTTTCTGGAAGAAAAAGTCTCACTCTTTCTATATGTTCTGTTTAAGTGAAAAGTCAAATATATTTTCAAATATAAATCTTAACTCCTGTGCTATCATCAATTATATTCATTAATTTAAGTTCTAGAATTTTTTCCCACCTTATTTATTCCTTATACTTAATTTTGGAATTATGAAACAAAAGTAATTAAATTGTCTATACCCGCTCTCTCACAGATCTGAAAAAAAGTCAGAAAGAAAGATTAGATATTTATGAGAATATTCATAATAACATTTTTGTGGTAGCAAAAAAATACTAGAAACTAAGTGGCTGCCCACTTTGATTGAGAAATACCTGGGGGGAAAGCGTATGTTATCCTACTCTAATAAAATATTATTTTTGTGATAAAAATACTCATCTAAGTGTATTACCAGATTGCTAGGGCCAATAATACAAAGACCTCATGTTCTAGCTAAACATGAGAATACTTATTGTTGTTTTTAAGTTATTAATGTTATTGAGTGTGCATTATTAGCTTCCTTTTTGTGTTCCCCTTAAACAATAAGCTCCTTGAGGGTAAGAATTGTCTTTCTTTTTCACATTTGTATCACCACACCTTAGTGTTTGGCACAAAGAAGATACTTAATAAATGTTTATTGACTGACTATTCTATTTCGATAGTGAATAAGATAAGAAAATATAGAACCAGGGAAAGAAGTGCTTTTCTAATTTTTCTTCAAATGTTATAATAAAAAATCATTGGAGTTGTCCCATAAATCAAGGCATTATATTATAAATTCTGGCAACGTCTCCTTTTCTTCCTTAGGGTCATGATGGAGCCTACCTTGTACTTGGACATTATAATTTATTGAAAAGGGTGTTGAGGAAAAAGACATTTATGTGAGGAACGCAGAGAAAAGCAGCTTTTCAGATAAAAGTACTCAGAGAGAAACACACAGAGTTCTAAGAGAATCTCAGAGAAAGCAGTTCCTCAGAGAATCGTTCTGAGATCTGAGACAAAGCAGCTGGCACAGAAAAATTACTTGGTGAATACAATGCTGGAAGAAAAGTCTTGATTTCCAGCATCTAATTTACGTATATTTGTTTTGAGAACTTGGGGATTTATAGCTGGAAAATCATGAATTAAATAACTAATAGTTTTGTATTGGATAAACTGTGGCGTGGCTAACAGAAATATGATTTTTTTTCTGGTCCTTACTTTAACATAGATTTGATTGCAGAGATGTGCTGAGACAAATTGGATCAACTTAGTTGACTCAAGGGAGCTGATGTTAAATTTTTGATGTGATTATTTACAGCCTCAGAAATCAGTCCATATTACAAATCAGAGTTTGTTTTGTTGGTTGTGTAGATCTAAGAAAGTAGTGGGGCAAATATTAATCTTGCCAAAGTTAGTTCAAATATTCTCTAACAATCCAATTTTCTCTAAATCCTAGTTGTTGTTGTTGTTGGTGGTGGTGGTGTGTGTGTGTGTGTGTGTGTGTATGTGTGTATTTCCTTTCCTCTGACTCTATAGCAGCTCAGAAAAAGCCAAAGTTGTCCATACTGTTTTATATCTCTAGGACATAACCTACAGTGGTAGCTAAGGGAGAGTGATGGGAGGAGGAATGAGTTGAGAATCAGATAGAACCAATAGGATTGTAGGATCATATATCTAGAATAAGAAAGGATTTGAATTCAGGTCTTTTTACTCTAAAGTCAGTGTTCTTTCCACTGTTCTATGTGCTTGGTGGATGATTGAATATGTAAGATGAAGAATGAGGAGTAGAGTATGTTTCTGAGACTGAAACCCTGGGTGACAATAAGTATTGTCCTCAAGAGAAATGAAAAATCTTGGAAAAGGTGTGGTTTTGAAGGGAAAGATGATGAGTCCTGAACAGGTGCCATAGGACATCTGTTAAATTTTTGGTACTGTCATCTATGTGGCGTAGTAAGTAGAGCCTTGGATTTGGAATCAAGATTTGACTTCAAATCTGGCCTCAGATACTTACTAACTCTGTGATCTTGGACAGGCCAGTTAGCTTCTATCTGCTTCAGTTTCCTCTTCTGAAAATGGGGATAATAATAGTACCTACTTCCCAGAATTATGAAGATCAAGTGAGATATTTGTAAAATGTTTAGCATAGTATTGGGAATATTCTAGGTGCTTGATAAATGCTTGTTAAAAAATTACAAAGAAGGCTGAGCAAGGAATTGAAGCGAAGAAACTAGATATAATAAAGTAACTCAGGTAATGCAGATAGTTATTAATTTATAAAAAATACTAAAAGATAGAAGCTTTTGTTGTTTTCTCATTTATTTTAAGCACAGATATTAAAAAATGGTTTTACTTGTATGGATTCAGCCTAAAGGCTATGCTTGTCATCATTATATAAGGTAAAATGTGCCCCTGCTCCTGCCATCATATACTTATACTTGCAATTCAAAATTAGGCTTTCCTGCAAGGGCAAAACTGTCCAGATAACGTTGAAGTATGAAACAAAAAGAAGTTTGTTGTGTGTGTGTGTTTGTATGATTTTTAAGTTAAAAATTCACCAAAAATCTCAGTTAATTATCATGGCTAGACCTTTAGATGAAGGAGAGGAGAAGACATTTAAAATAGCTCACTAGCTTTGATAAAATTCCAAAAAAGCTTTCAAAAAAAGAGACTTTTTTTCCTAATCTTCTCCCTCTATTGTGGCTAAAATAGTGCTTCTTTAAGGAATTATGAAAATGTAATTCTCAAAGAAAGATAAAGCAACAGTTTTTCTAAAAGAGAGACACAGAACAACCGTATCCCTGGAGCTGCCAAGCTGCCATGCAAACTGTCGTATAAAGAATGCTGATTGGTATTTGGGAGTTGTTTTGACTTAGGACTTTCTGTGAAAGGAAAAAAAAAATATTGTATCTAACATCCATTTCCTATGCTCCTTTTTGTTGTTGTTGTAGTTGATCTTTTGTTTTTGAAGAGGACCAGTGGTATCACAGTGTGATGTTCTGACTTGATGTGATTTAGATTTAAGTGAGGCAGAGCTGCAAAGTCATCAACCTTACTTTCTCTTCCAGAGTAATTGAAGTCCAGTGGCAGGGCAAAAGTCAAGAGGACTGGTGATGGCCCATGATGCAGTAGATGATGTTGGCATCTTTGAAGTCTGACCAAGCTCTAAGCAATCAACAGTTTCTGCTTTAGCCACCTTTATGGCTGTTGGAAGAAATTATTACCATCTATCCACTCTTTCAGGAAAAGTCTTCATATGCTTGGGGTAGACATCCCCCACCTCATTGATGGGTTTGAGGTCTGTCAGTTGCCCCCAACTTGTTTTAGCATGTCTGCCAATATGATTTTTGCAGATGTGGTCATTTAGCATGCTGCATCTTTTTGGAGCCACAAGTGAGAGTTAAATGACAGGTGGACACCGTAGAAAGGAAATCTTTTGCCTTGAAAATCCCTGAAAAGGGCACAGCAAGTCTTCATACCAGAGGTATTAGTCTTCCCTAATTACCCCATTAGTCAGAGAGAAGATGGGCCCAAATTTCTGTTTGCAAACTTTCCTTCAGTTTAAGTGATATTCTCACTGTTCTCCTTGTTGTCCTTATATATGTGTATCAATGTGTCAGCTTCAGGTGGGTTAGATTTCAGATTTCACCTGACATTGTATACCATTCATACCTCCATGTTCCTCAGTCAGGTATTAAGATCGATTTTCTTGGCCTCCAACTCTTCATCTCTAGATGATGGAGCTATATTGCATCTTCTTTATGATACTTTTCACCTCAAATTACTATGAATTTATTACTTAAAACTAAAAAAAATAATCTCTAGATAATGAGTTCTTTGGTCATGGAGACCACTGTAAAAAATAAAAAAATACAAAATAGTTCTCAGGATTTTGCAGCTATTACTTTCCACTTACTTACACTATGATAATGGCAGAAAAAGGAATAGTTTAAGTGTTTATAACTACAAACATTTTAGATTATCTACAAACACAAATGTAACTGGTGCACTCCTCTCACCGTAGGTGCCCTGCTTTCCAGATTGGTGAATGTTCAACTTGGTCCATTGTTTAAAACACTCTCCAGCCTTGTTTCTCTTATCCCCTATTCACTGGTCATCTTCTTACCACTCCTCTTCCTAAGGCAAATGTATTCTCTGGGAAAAAGAATGATAATCTATACCCCCTTGTTCCATAGGTCTACTCACTATCCCAGTCTCTTTCCAAATCAAAATATTCTTCCTTTGTCACCACTCTGTTATATGTGTGTTGTTTTCCTCCAATAGAATATAAGCTCCTCGAGAGCAGACTAGTTTTGTTTTGAATTTGTGTTCCCAACACTTGACACATATTAAGCAATTAATATTATTTTAAATTTATTAATGAATCTAATTGAATCCCTTAAACTTTACACATGAGGAAATTGAGTCTGAAAATGGTGAATTGATTTGTCTGAGAGAGAAGTATTATAATTGTAGTAAGTGGCATATCCATGATTCAAATCTGGGTCTTCTGACTCAAAATTCAGAGCTCTTGCTACTGCAATCTCATCTTCCTATTTCTCTCTGAGCTCCTCATGTAAGAGAGTGATTCTTGACAATTCACTTGTTTGTGGCACAAGGATTCTTCATTCTTCTGAGAAAAGCAGTTGCTTGCTGAGTGTTCTGAGACAGTAGTTGCTTATTTTCATATAAGAGGACATTTGTTCATTATCTATGACTTTTGCTGTGAGGAACAGGAATACAGAGGATATGCTTGACTCTGTTGCCATTTATTGCTAAGAAGGAGTGAAGAGAATACATTTTGCTGTCTGAATTGCCACTTGCTGCTAAGAGGAAGAAGAAGAGTTAGAGGACATATGCTTTGTAGGCACTTTTTGCCAATAAGAATATGAAAAATTGGAGAAGAAAAATTTTTCTCTTAACTACCACTTGTTGAGTAGAAAAAGATGAGGAGAATGATTTTGTTCTCTATTGCCACTTGCAGCTTAAAAGTAGCAGGAGGAGGAAGAAACTGATAAGGGGAAGGAAGAGAGGAAGGAGGAAAAGTGGAAGAAGAGGAAAAGAAGAAAGAGGAAGAAGAGAAGAAGGAGGAGGAGGAAGAGAAGGAAGAAGAAGACAATGATGATGATCACCTAAGGGATAGAGTTGGAGAGGCATTTGCCACTGGTAGGATATGGATCATGGCCGTTTCCTAAATAAATATAATACCAATTCAACTGAAAACATGAACTAATGTTGAAACTGAAAGTGACATATACTATATTTGTTGGTGAGCCCAATAAAATAGAGAAACAGCTTAGAAAAAAAAATCAGAGTTGCAGTTCATTGAATCATGTCCAGCTTATATAAGAGGTGTTATATTCTGAGATATAAAGAAGTGAAAGTCTGCAGTTCCTGTTAAGAGTTGCCCTGTCCTATCTTCTTTTCTCATATAGCCTATTAATCAGTGATTTTAATTATGTGCATCTTCTCCTTGTGGACACAGTATGCTTTGGTGCAAGAACATTTTCAGGTTGTAATAATTTGTGATTATGTGTTTACTTTACTTTTTAAGTAAATATTCTTTGTTACTGTTAATTGACTTCTTTCTGGCATTTGTTAATGGGGGAGGTACACCAATGGGGGCTCGTGTACTGTAGCATTAGTAGGAATAATCACCCAAAGGTACACCTCTAGTACTTTGAGATTATTAAAAGTAGTAGTTGTTCTTCCTCTGCCTCTGAAGAAAGGCAAGTCAATGAGTAAGAAGACACACAGAGAAGGAAGAGGGGAGGGCAGATAGATATGGCACAACCTAGTATACTGCTAGTTGATTTCATCAAATAATTTCTACATTTAGAAGAATAACTTCTAACAGCAAAACGGTATTTGATTCCATTAATGATACTTCTAAAATCTATTTCTCAATCTATGATAACTCACTTTATTTCCAATATTTTGCTATTACAGAAAGTACAACTATAAATATTCCTGTGAATATTGGATCTTTGTTGCTAGCTTTGCCTTTCTTAGGATTTTTGAGAGTAAGAGTAAACGGTTTGGTCACTTTTCTTCCATGGCTTCAAATTAAAATCCAGAATGTTTGGACCAATTCATAGCTCAACCAATATTTACTTACATATTTTCTAGCGTTGACTGTTTCCATGATTTTTCACTTTAAACAATTTGAAGAATGTTAAATGAAGATTCACAATCATCTTTTCTTACTATTGGAGTTTAGAAAATTTTCATATTGTTATTTTTAATTGAAGTTATTTTGAAAACTGTCTATGCCCTCTGATGACACATATTGAAATAATGATTTTTGCTGTTATATATCTGTCACACACACACACACATAAGATTTCAGACTTTTCTCAGTAATTGATACAAATATTTTTGCACTTCTCATTCTGCCATTTTTAAAGTCAGTTGTCCATTTTCCAACAGGAGCTATGCTTGGTTTCATTTCCATGGAATATCATCCTTCTCCCCCTCCCCCCTAGGACAAGAAGATCACCTGAACTCTCCTCAGTATGCCGTTTAGCTCAACTTTTATGCTTCTGAACTCTATCAGTTGCCCTTCTCTTCTGATTGTTAGGCTATAGGGTGGAGCTCTACTTTTCGGATAACTCTGCATTTTCCCTCTACAGCTCTGCTTAGTTTCTATTACACTTAATTATCATTTCCTCTGGGGCCCCTGCCCTCTACCTCCACCTTCACCTCTTAGCTTCTTCTTATGTATTATCTTCTTCTCTTAGATTATAAGCACCTTGACAGCCAAAGCTTTTTCTTTTTGTTTATTTGTATTTCCAGAATTTGTCACAGTGTCTAGAATATTGTGAGCACTTAATAAATGTTTATTAATTGATCCTCTGTGATGAATTCTTAGCTCTTTAAAATTACTTTTCTCTAGAATATCGTTATGCACTTTATACAAATTACAATTTAATTCATATATTAATATAATATGTTATATATTTATACAGATTGTTCCCCTGCTTCTATTTGCTTTAGATCAGACAATACAAATCTTTCACCATTTCTTTGAAACTGTAATTTTCATCATTTCTAATGGCACAATAGTATTCTATTAATTTGTTTATGCAGTTTCCAGCTGATGAATATACTCCTTTTATCCTGCAACAACAAAAATATAATTTCTACAAATATTTTTGTACATCTAGGATATTTTTCCCCCTTTTTTGAGATTTTTGGGGGTATGGACCTAGTAGTGGTACTACTAGTCTAAAGGTAAATACAGTTACAAATTACTCGGCAAAATGACTGGACTGCTTTTCACCTCCACCAACAGTGTTTTAAAGTACCTGACTTTTTACAATCCTTATAGGAGCTGTAATTTTCCTTTTCAAAAAATAAATATCTACGTTTATTTAATGTTTGTGGTATGGGATAGGACTATCCAATTTTTTTGCTCAGTATTCTATAGTTCTCTGAATTTCCTACCTTCCATTACTTTCTCCTCTCATGTGACTTGATAGAACTTCTATTTACTGGAAGCAGCCCAGACCAGTCATGTCGCCTTCCTCTCTCTAGGCTGCTCTCAACATTTACTCTACCATTTTCTTCTTATTGTTGTAACTGCTGTTCAGTAGTCATTTCTGTTGTCTCTTGACTCTTTGTGACCTCATTTGAGGTATTCTTGACAAAGATACTGGAATGGTTTTTCATTTCCTTCTCCAAAGATAAGAAAACTGAGGCAAACAGGGTTAAGTGACTTGCCCAGGGTCACATAACTATTAAGTGTATGAGGTCTAATTGGAACATAGGTATTTCTGATGATAAACCTGGCACTCTATGCACTGTATCACCTTGCAGCTCCATTACTCTACAATGCGTAGGTACATTTATCAAGCTCTCCTCAACTATTTTTTTTAAGCTATCCTATACACGCTGTCTACTCCCATCAGAATATAATATCCTTAGGGTGAGGCTTACCTTTCTTTCTACTCATATTTGTATCTCCTGTTGTTACTACAGTACCTGGCACATAATAAATATTTAATAAATGCTTGATGACTGACTGCCTGACAAATATAGAAAGGAGAAAAGATAAACTTATATATGATTAGAGAATAGTATACCAAGTCTGAGAAGTTAGCAAGTAATACAACTTTTGTTTTCTACATCCTAGAAGGGAATTATACAAGGGGAAGGATAAATCTCAGTATTGCTTAAATGTCACTGTATATTCAAAGACTATCTATCATAGGTAATAATTTTTAAAAGCATTAGGAATGATGATATCCTGAAGGTCTAATTATGTTCTGCTAGTCAAAATCAGATCAGTGCTATACTAGGCACAGAACATTTTACAATTGTCCTAAGTGTTCAGAGATTACCTTTAAAATTTCAACTGATTATACAAACCTTAGCATATTCACACAGGAATTAGAAATGAAACTTATTCTAAAAAGAGGGGATGGGGGCAAAAACACATAAAGGAGATGAAATTAAAAAAATATTATGCTTCTTATTTTTTGCTGCCAACTGTTAAAATGTGCTGAATTAAGAAAAATGATCAGTATTCAAATATGGTCCCTTTCAAGTAAAGTTTCAGTAAATTTCCTTTGATTTTGTGTATTAATTGCCTTTCCCACTTTCAGTCAGTTGATCTAACCTGCTCTAACCTATTTTAATTATTAATTCATGAAACTAGTTAAAAAATAAAAATAACTCAACAAAAGATGTTCCTTTTAGCAAGTAAAGTGGATTCCATTTAATTAATTTGTTGGATTACATTCAAAATCTCATTCTGAAAGGAACTAGCAAATGGTTTAAGAAATATTCAGTCTAATGTGGGGCAAAGGGGCTAAGGAAATACTAAGAAAAGGTTTTTTATGCATAAAAACTTGTTTGATTGAATTTAGTAAACTAATAAGAAAAAAAGATTTAATTCAGAGATCAAATTTACACAATGTAAAAACATTAGGTAATTTGCTTAATGCATTGAAAAGGACTAATTAAGTGGAAAGAAATAGTTCCATCAGTATTTTTTTTTACATCATGTGTATCAAAATGTACAACAATTAGAACAATAGCAACAAAGTTTTGACTGAATTCCTTGTTTCTCATCTGTCTAATAGAAAAAAAATTCTGAGGAGTTTTATTAGCTAAATAAATAAGGAAATAATGAGAGTACCTTGCTGCCTTTTATGAATTCAAGTCATCTAGTCCAAGTCAACTACATTTTTGGGTACAGAAAAAAAATAGCAAATGTAATTAATTTTGTATTTTTAACTCTCTATAAAAGACCATGGACAATTGGAGAATTGCTACAAGCTAGCAGAAAGACAAATGGTCTGCTTTTCTTTTCTTTTTCTTCTTTTTGAATATTCTTCCTCCCCTAAAATTATTACTTTATTTGTTTTCAGTTTTCAACATCCACTTCCAAAAGTTTTAAATTTTCTCCCTCTCCCTCCCTCCTCCCTGCGCAAGATGTCATACAATCTCATATGGACTCTACACATACATTCTTATTAAACACATTTTCACATTAGTCATGTTGCATAGAAGAATTATAGTGAATGGGAGAAACCATGAGAAAAACATAACAAAGCATAGCAAAAGAGAAAATAGTCTGCCTCATTCTGTGTTGTGACTCCATGGTTCTTTCTCTAGATGTGGATGTCATTTTTGCATTGAGTCTTTTGGAAGTGATTTAGGTCCTTGGATTTCTGACAAATGTTAAGTCCATCAAAATCAGCCTTCATACACTGTTGTTACTATGTAGCATTTTCTCCTGGTTCTGTTCATTTCACTCAGAATCAGTTCATATAAGACTTTCCAGGTTTTTCTGACGTGTGCCTGTTTGTCATTTCTTATAGCACAATAGTATTCAGGTTCATTCACATAAAACTTTTTCAGCTATTCCCCCATTGATGAGCATTCCCTCAATTTCCAGTTCTTGACCACCACTACAAGAACTGCTATAAATATTTTTGTACATGTGGATTCTTGTACCATTTTTATGATTTCTTTGGGATACAACCCTAGAAAAGGTGTTGCTGGGTCAAAGTGTATGCACATTTTTAGTAACCCTTTAGGTATGGTTACAAATTGTTCTTCAGAATGGTTGAATCAACTCACAGCTCCAACAATCCAACTCTCTCACATCTTCTCCAACATTTATCATCTTCCTGTTTTGTCATGTTAGCCATTTTTATTGGTGTGATGTGGTACCTCAGAGTTGATTTGATTTGCATTTCTCTGCTCAGTAGTGATTTAGAACATTTTTTCTTATGACGATTGATTTAATTTCTTCCTCTGAAAACTCCCTGTTCAGATCATTTGACCATTTATCAATTGGGGAAATACATGTATTCTTGTAAATTTGATTCAGTTCCGTATATATTTTAGAAAGAAAGCCTTTATCACAGATATTAGTTGTAAAAAATCCTTTCCCAGTTTTCTACTTTCCTCCTAATCAGGGTGGCATTGGTTTTGTTTGTGCAAAAACTTTTGAATTTAATGCAATTAAAACTATCCAATTTGCATTTCAAAATGTTCTCTGTCTCTTTTTAGATCATATATTCCTCCATTCTTCATAAATCACAGAAATAAACTATTCCTTGATCCCCCAATTTTTTAAATAGTATCAGCTTTTATACCCAAATCCAACACGCACTTTATTCTGGTATATGACATCATGCATTCTTCTATGCCCAGTTTCTACCTCATTATTATCCAGTTTGCTCAGCAGTTTTTGTCTAACAGTGAGTTTTTTTTTCTCAGAAGCTGAGTCCTTGAATTTATCAAACAGTAGACTTATATAATCATTGACTACTGTGTTTTGTGTACCTGACCTATTCACTGACATATCCCTCTATTTCTTAGCCAGTGCAAAGTGGTTTTGGTGATTACTGCTTTATAATACAATTTAAGATCAAATACATAGAAGACGTAAGTCATTTTAACGGCACCTTCTTCAACATTTCTTTTCATTAATTCCCTTGTTATTTTGGACCTTTTGTTTTTCCTGATGAATTTTGACTTTGCTTTTTGTAGCCCTATAAAATAATATTTTTATAAGTTTTTTGTAGTTTGATTGGTATGACACTGAATAAATAAATTAATTTAGGAAGAATTCTCATTTGTGTTATATTATCTCGACCTGCCCATGAGCAACTGATGGTTTTCCAATTATTTAGATCTGACTTTATTTGTGAGAACAGTGTTTTGCAATTGTGTTCATAAAGTACTGGCAGTTTTGGATTTGGAATGGTAAGTGGACTCCCAAATATTTTAAATTGTCCACAGAATTTTAAATTGGATTTGCTTTTCTACCTCTTGCTGTTGGACTTTGTTAGAAATATATAGAAACGCAGATGATTAATGTGAGTTTATTTTATATCCTACAAATTTGTCAAAGTTGTTTATTATTTCAAGTAATTATTTTACTTAATTTTCTAGGAGAGTATAAGTATATCATCATATCATCTGCAAAGAGTGATAATATAGTTTATTCTTTGCTTATTCGAATTCCTTCAATTTCTTATCTTATTGCTGACACTCGAATTTCTAGTACCATATTGAATAACACTGAGGATAATGAATATCCTTGCTTCACTCCCAATGTTATTGGAATTACATCAAGCTTGCCTCAATACATAATGCTTGTTGAAGGTTTTAGTAGATGATAGTTATCATTTTAAGGCTGTCTCTGTTTATTCCTATGCTCTCCAGTGTTTTCAATAGGAATGGTTGTTATATTTTGTCAATTTTGTCGATATCTGTATGTCAATATTGTCAATACCTATGGAGATAATCATATGATTTTTTTAGTTTTGTTGCTGATATGATGAATTATGCTGATGATTTTCTAATGATGAACTAGCCCTGCATTCCTGATATAAATCCTACATGATCAAAGTGTATAATTCTATTGATAAATTTAAAAATTTTAAGATTCTTTTGATTTAAAATTTTTGCATCTATATACATTCGAGCAATTGGTCTAAAATTTTTTCTCTCTCTTTTGGTTCTTCCTGGTTTAGGGATCAGAAGCATATTTGTATGATAAAAAGAATTTGGTAAGATTCTTCCATCAATTTTCCCAAATAATCTGCACTGTGTTGGAATTAACTATTCTTTAAATATTTGATAGAGTTCCTTTTAAATCCATCAGGCCCTGGAGATTTTTTTCCTAGGGACTTCATTGATGGCTTGTTCATTTTCTTTTTCAGAAATGGGATTATTTAAGTAATTTACTTCCTCTTTTGTTAACTGGGCAATGTATATTTTGCAAATATTTATCCATTTCACTGATTGTCAACTTTATGGGCGTACAATTGGGCAAAATAACTTCTACTTATTCTTTTAATTTCCTCTCCATTGGAGGTAAATTCTCCCTTTTCATTTTTTACACTGGTAATTTGATTTGCTTCTTTTTAAAAAAAAATCAAATTGATCAAATATATCAAATTTTATTGCTTTTTTGATAAAACAAGCTCTTAGTTCTATTTATTAGTTCAATAGTTTTCTTAATTTCAATTTTATTTAATATCTCCTTTGGTTTTCAGTACACTTTATTTGATATTTAATTGGGATTTTCAATTTGTCCTTTTATCTTCCTTTTTCAGTTGCATGCCCAATTCGTGGATCTCCTCTTTCTCCACTTTACTCATGAAAGCATTCAGAGATATAAAATTTCCCCTAACAAGTGCTTTCACTGTATCATATAAGTTTTGGTAGATTGTTTTGTTATTGTCATTCTATTGAATGAAGTTATTGATTGTTTCTATGATTTCTTGTTTGACCCACTCATTCTTTAGGATTAGATTTTTCAGTTTCCGAATAATTTTTGGCCTCTCCATGGCCCTTCTTACAAATAACTTTTATTATGTCATGATTTGAAAAGGATGCATTAACTTTTTCTGCCTTTCATCAAAGCATTCTTCTCCTCTTTGGCTTTTTGGACCTCTTTTTCCGTTTGATTTAGTCTATTTTTAAAGGTGTTAATTTCTTCAGCATTTTTTTGGGCCTCCTTTATCAAACTATTGACTTGCTTTTCATGATTTTATTGCGTAGCTCCCTTATCTCTTCCCAATTTTTCTTGGACTGCTCTTACTCGATTTTCAAAATATTTTTGAGCTCTCCCATTTCCCGAAACCATTACATATTTATTTTGGAGGTTTTAGATACAGAAGCCTTGACTTTTAGGTCTTTTTTTTAAATTTATTTTTTAAAATTGTTTATTTATTTAACTTTTTACATTCATTTTCACAAAATTTTGGGTTCCACATTCTCTCCCCTTTTGTCCCCTCCCCTCACCCCCAAACAGCGAGCATTCTAATTGCCCCTATCACCAATCTGCCCTCTCTTCTATCATCCCTCTCTGCCCTTGTCTCCATCTTCTCTTTTGTCCTGTAGGGCCAAATAACTTTCTATACTCCTTTACCTGTATTTCTTATTTCCTAGTAGCAAGAACAGTACTCGACAATTGTTCCTAAAACTTTGAGTTCCAACTTCTTTTCCTCCCTCCCTCCCCACCCCCTCCCTTTGGAAGGCAAGCAATTCAATATAGGCCAAATCTGTGTAATTTCGCAAATGACTTCCACAATAGTCCTGTTCTATAAGACTAACTATATTTTCCTCCATCCTATCCTGTTCCCCATTACTTCTATTCTCTCTTTTGATCCTGTCCCTCCCCACGAGTGTCGACCTCAGATTGCCCCCTCCTCCCCATGCCTTCCCTTCCATCATCTCCCCCACCCTGCTTATCCCCTTATCCCCCACTTTCCTGTATTGTAAGATAGGTTCTCATACCAAAATGAGTGTGCATTTTATTCCTTCCTTTAGTGGAATGTGATGAGACTAAACTTCATGTTTTTCTCTCCCCTCCCCTCTTTAAACCTCCACTAATAAGTCCTTTGCTTGTCTCTTTTATGAGAGATAATTTGCCCCATTCCATTTCTCCCTTTCTCCTCCCATATATTTCTCTCACACTGCTTGATTTAATTTTTTAAAGATATAATCCCGTCCTCTTCAATTCACTCTGTGCACTCTGTCTCTATGTGTGTGTGTGTGTAATCCCACCCAGTACCCAAATACTGAATAGTTTCACGAGTTACAAATATTGTCTTTCCATGTAGGAATGTAAACAGTTCATCTTTTGTAAGTCCCTTATGACATCTCTTTGCTGTTTACCTTTTCATGCTTCTCTTCGTTCTTGTGTTTGAAAGTCAAATTTTCTTTGCAGCTCTAGTCTATTCCTCAAGAATGCTTAAAAGTCGTCTATTTCATTGAAAGCCCAATTTTTCCCCTGAAGTATTATACTCAGTTTTGCTGGGTAGGTGATTCTTGGTTTTAGTCCTAGTTCCTTTGACTTCTGGAATATCCTATTCCATGCCTTTCGATCCCTTAATGTAGAAGCTGCTAGATCTTGTGTTATCCTGATTGTACTTCCAATTGTTTCTATCTAGCTGCTTACAACACCTTCTATTTGACCAGGGAGCTCTGGAATCTGACCACAATTTTCGTATGAGTTTCTCTTTTTGGATCTCTTTCAGGCAATGGTCTGTAGACTCCTTGAATTCTTATTTTGCCCTCTGGTTCTAAAATCTCAGGGCAGTTTTCCTTGATAATTTCATGAAACATTGTGTCTAGGCACTTTTTTTGATCATGGCTTTCATGTAGGCCCATAATTTTTAAATGTCTCTCCTGGATTTGTTTTTCCAGGTCAGTTGTTTTACCAATGAGATATTTCACATTGTCTTCCATTTTTTCATTCTTCTGGTTTTGTTTTGTGATTTCTTGGTTTCTCATAAAGTCATTAGCCTCCATCTGTTCCATTCTTATTTTTAAAGAACTATTTTCTTCAGTGAGCTTTTGAACCTCCTTTTCCATTTGGCTAATTCTGCTTTTGAAAGCATTCTTCTTCTCCTTTTTGAACCTCTTTTGCCAATTGAGTTAGCTTATTTTTCAAGGTGTTATTTTCTTCAGCATTTTTCTGGGTCTCCTTTAGCAAGGTGTTGACCTGCTTTTCATGCTTTTCTTGCATCTCTTTCATTTCTCTTCCCAGTTTTCCCTCCACCTCTCTAACTTGATTTTCAAAATCCTTTTTGAGCTCTTCCATGGCCTGAGCCCATTGGATGGGTTGGGATACAGAAGCCTTAATTTCTATGTCTTTTCCTGATGGTAAGCACTGTTTTTCCTCATCAGAAAGGAAGGGAGGAAATATCTCTTCACCAAGAAAGTAACCTTCCATGGTCTTATTTTTTTCCCTTTTCTGGGCATTTTACCAGCCAGTGACAACTTCTGAATGTCCTCCACACCCACTATGCCTCCAGATCTGCCCAGCCAGCAACTGGAGTCTGAGATTCAAATGCTGCTGCCCAGCCTCAAGGCTGCTATTCAGTGTGAGACTAAATTCAGCTGCCCAGGTGGAGGCAAGGCCCCCTCATGGGACTCAGTTCCCTCAGGGGGTTTATGCGGAGACCTTCAACAATGAATGCTGCCTCCTGGCTGCTTGGGGAGCTCCCCTCTGCTGCCACCTCCTCTGCTGCCTCCCGAGGGGGCTGGAGCCATGGAGACACCCCACTCCCCTCCCGGCGAGTCAAAGAGACTCTCTCACTAAACCCTGGCACCTGTGGGTGGAGGGACCTGCCCAGCCACCGGAAATTCTGTCCCTGAAGCCTGCTCGGATCTGCTCCTCTAGGTGCCACGCAGCCAAAGCAGGGCAGGGCTCTGCTCTGGATCAGGTGCACAATGAAACTTTCACATCGGGTTTCCAGGTCTCTCTGGAACCGAAATCTCCTCCACTCCTTTTTCCTTTGGCTTCTGCTGCTCCCGAATTTGTTGGGAGTTCTTCTTTACAGATATTTTATGAGCTGTGGTTGTGGAGGTACCATATGTGTATCTTTCTACTCCGCCATCTTGGGGCAAAATAAATATTAAAAGAATTCACTCATCACCTTCTAAAAGAGACCCAAAGAGAAAAAGAGCTAGGAATATTGTGGCCAAATTCCAGAGTACCCAGGTCAAGGAGAAAATACTGAAAGCAGCTAGAAAGAAACAATTCAAGAACTGTGAAAATACAAGCAGGATAACACAGGATGTGGCAGCTTCAACATTAAGGGATCCAAGGGCTTGGAATACGATATTCCAGAAGTCAAAGGAACTGGGATTAAAATCAAGAATCACCTATCCGGGAAAACTGAGTATACTACTTCAAGCACATAAATGGTCATTCAGATAGAAGCTAAGGTGGCGGAGTAGAAAGACACACATATGCTAGCTCCAAACCCACAGCCCATAAAATCTCTGTAAAGAAGAACTCCCAAGAAATTCTGGAGCAGCAGAAGCCACAGAACAATGGAGCAGATGAAATATCTGTTCCAGAGAGACCTGAAAACCTGACTTGAAAGGTCCATAGCACACCAGACCAGAGCAGAGCCCACCCTAGCCTTGACTCCACGACACCGAGAGGAGCAGATCTGAGTGGGCTTCGGGGATGGAATCTCCAGCAGCCACGTGGGTCCCTCCACCCACAAGTGACAAGCATCTGTGAAAGAGTCTTTTTGGGTGGCTGACAGGGGAGTGGGGTGTCCCCGTGGCTTGGGCCCCCTCGGGAGGCAGCAGCAGAGGCTGGAGCAGACAGGAACTCCTCAAACAGACAGGACCCCGGATCCATTGTTGAAGGCCTCTGCATAAAGCCCCTGAGGGAACTGAGTCCCATCAGGTGGCCCTGCCCCCACCTGAGCACCTGAACTTAATCTCACACTGAATAGCAGCCCTGCCCCCACCCAAAGCCCTGAGGCTGGGAAGCATCATTTGAATCTCAGACCCCAAGTGCTGGATGGGAGGATCCAGAGGCAAAGTGTGTGTGAAGAGAATATTCAGAAGTCAAGTCGCTGGCTGGGAAAATGCCCAGAAAAGGGAAAAAAAAATAAGACTATAGAAGGCTACTTTCTTGGTGAACAGGTATTTCCTCCCTTCCTTTCTGATGAGGAAGAACAATGCTTAACATTGGGGAAAGACTCAGAAGTCAAGGCTTCTGTATGCCAGCCCACTCAATGGGCCCAGGCCATGGAAGAACTCAAAAAGGATTTTGAAAATCAAGTTAGAGAGGTGGAGGAAAAACTGGGAAGAGAAATGAGAGAGATGCAAGTAAAGTATGAAAAGCAGGTCCACAACTTGCTAAAGGAGACCCAAAAAATGCTGAAGAAAATAACACCTTGAAAAATAGGCTAACTCAATTGACAAAAGAGGTTCAAAAAGCCAACGAGGAGAAGAATGCTTTCAAAAGCAGAATTAGCCAAATGGAAAAGGAGGTTCAAAAGCTCAGTGAAGAAAATAGTTCTTTCAAAATTAGAATGGAACAGATGGAGGCTAATGACTTTATGAGAAACCGAGAAATCACAAAACAAAACCAAAAGAATGAAAAAATGGAAGACAATGTGCAATATCTCATTGGAAAAACAACTGACCTGGAAAATAGATCCAGGAGAGACAATTTAAAAATTATGGGACTACCTGAAAGCCATGATCAGAAAAAGAGCCTAGACATCATCTTTCATGAAATTATCAAGGAAAACTGCCTTGAGATTTTAGAACCAGAGGGCAAAATAAGTATTCAAGGAATCCACAGATCACCTTTTGAAAGAGACAGAAAAAGAGTAACACTTAGGAACATTGTGGCCAAATTCCAGAGATCCCTGGTCAAGGAGAAAATATTGCAAGCAGCTAAAAAGAAACAATTAAAATACTGTGGAAATACAATCAGGCTAACACAAGATCTAACAGCTTCTATATTAAGGGATCGAAGGGCGTGGAATAGGATATACTAGGACTAAAACCAAGAATCACCTACCTAGCAAAACTGAGTACAATACTTCAGGGGAAAAATTGGTCCTTCAAAGAAATAGAGGACTTTCAAGCATTCTTGAAAAAAAGACCAGAGCTGAAAAGAAAATTTGACTTTCTAACACAAGAATGAAGAGAAGCACAAAAAGGTAAACAATAAAGAGAAGTCATAATGGACTTAGTAAAGTTGAACTGCTTACATTCCTACATGGAACGACAATATTTGTAACTCTTGAAACTTTTCAGTATCTGGGTACTGGGTGGGATTGCACACACACATAGAGACAGAGTGCACAGAGTGAATTGAAGAGGATGGGATCGTATCTGAAAAAAATGAAGTCAAGCAGTGAGAGAGCAATATATTGGGAGGAGCAAGGGAGAAATGGAATGGGGCAAATCATCTCTCATAAAAGAGGCAAGCAAAAGACTTATTAGTGGAGGGATAAAGAGGGGAGGGGAGAGAAAAACATGAAGTTTACTCTCATCACATTCCACTAAAGGAAGGAATAAAATGTACACTCATTTTGGTATGAAAACCTATCTTACAATACAGGAAAGTGGGGGAGAAGGGCATAAGCAGGGCAGGGGGGAGGATGGAAGGGAGGGCATGGGGAGGAGGGAGAAATTTGAGGGCAACACTTGTGGGGAGGGACAGGATCAAAAGAGAGAATTGAAATAATGGAGAATAGGTTGGAGGGAAATATAGTTAGTCTTATACAACACAACTATTATGGAAGTCATTTGCAAAACTACACAGATATGGCCTATATTGAATTGCTTGTCTGCCAAAAGGAAGCGGTGGGGAGGGAGGGAGAAAGAGAAGTTGGAATTCAAAGTTTAGGAACAACTGTCGAGTACTGTTCTTGCTACTAGGAAACAAGAAATACAAGTAAAGGTGTATAGAAATTTGTTTGGCCCTACAGGACAAAAGAGAAGATGGAGACAAGGACAGAGAGGGGTGATAGAAGAGAGGGCAGATTGGTGATAGGGGCAATTAGAATGCTCGGTGTTTTGGGGTGGGGGAGGGGACAAAAGGGGAGAAAATGTGGAACCCAAAATTTTGTGAAAATGAGTGTTAAAAGTTAAATAATAGATAAATAAATAAAAAGAAAGGCCCCATATATGCCAAATTACTCATAAAAGCCTTTTTTTATTATTATAACAATAGAATATATGATGACAGCTGAAAGTTCAGAATAGCTGGAATGAGGAGGATATGACCAGGACGAAGTTGTTTATTCATCAAGGAATGATTTCTAAAAGTTTTCAATGTCCACACGTTTTTAGTCTTGGGGTAGAAAGAATATTTTTCTGGGCTTCAGGAAGTTCAGGCTAGGGGACAAGTTCAAGGATCTAAAGAAATTATGTTAATACCTTTTCAACAAAGTAGGAGGCCAGGTTGTAGAGTTAATAGAATGACCTTCAAAGAATACAGAAGTTTAGTGCTAGATAAAATGGTGTTCCTTTTCTTGCCTTATAAGTCTAGAGACTAGGCAGGAGATCTGGGGAGATGGAATGTTATTTCTCTTCTTTTTAAGGGAGGTTCGAAACCAGGCAGGTAACCCCAAGCAATGAAATGAAATGCCTTATGTTCCCACAGGGTAGAAAATGACAGAGATGGAATTAGAAATCAGCCCTTACATTGTATCTCACTCCTTCCCTTAAAATAACCAATTTAAAAAAAAAGAAGCATTGATGAGGATATTATTTTCGGGATGCCATTAAATGTTTTATTTCTTTTTCATCAGATGAAGTTTAAAATCTATAGTTTCTTCATCTCAGATATTATAGAATTCCTATAATTACTCTCTGGGCACACCAAAAGTTGGAGTTTACTGAATATTGTCTTACTGTATTGACTGCGTATAAATTTTGTACTGACTTCACTGTATGAAATTCTGAAGTTTTTTTAAATCTCATTTGCTCATTAGTAAGTTTCTAAAATTAGAATCACTACAGAATTTTCAATAATCTTTTAACAAAAAAGAATTAATAAAGAAGTTCCGTAGTTTTGATTTATAAATCAAAGTTTAAATCCTATTACATTAGCATTGTTAGAGTAAATTATATCTGAGTGGTCCAAGTAGCTATAAATATTCACAACTACTGTTAATCTTGAAGACCCAGAGGGGGATATGATCACAAATATTTACCCCTTTAGAGGGATACCCCTTCCACAAGAGCTGGTTAAAGGCTATTACTCACTTTCACGCAGAGATTTAAGAATGCATCCATGTCTCTCAAGAGATATATTTTCTTCTGCATAAATTCACAATCACTATAGTTATACAGAGATAGGTGACCTCCTTGATGTTGTTAAAAAGTAACATATTTTCTTGCAATTTCATACTATACTACCTCAATCCTTTTATGAGAAGTTGTCCAAACCAATCTGAGAGAAAAGAGATCTGTAAATTTCCCCAGAATGTATGAAGTTACCCTAAGGGAATGGCATGAGGAAGATTCAATGAAAATCAGTCAAGACTATGCCTAAAAACAGTCCAATCTCATTTGGCAAATCTTCTTATTTAGCTAGAAACTACGGAGCTCTCCCTCTTAGTAGGGTTAAATGAATATGTCGAAGATATAGCTTTTTGGAGGATTCTTCCATAAATAGTCAACAACATTGTGATAAAACTATTGTTTCAAGTGTCCATTCAACAATGTCAGTGGTCTGAGAATAGAAAACCTAATGAATATGATAGTAACAAACCTAATATTAGATCTTTGTCACATGAAGTGGGTACATAAATCATAGGCAATGATGCAGACGGAACTATAAAGAAAGATATGGTTTGTGAGATAGTTGATGGTGGCTGCTGTGGTAGACTAATACAACGGCTATGCCATATATCTCAAATAAATGTCAATTGTAATAAGAACAAGCCTCTTGCTTTGAGACAGGATGAAGGGAGAGGATAATGTAATAAATTTTCCAGTTGTAGGAAGATTAGTAATCCATACTCTATCTCCTTGGCTTAAATGAACATCCAGGTTTAGTCAATTATCATATCAACAAAAGTTGGAATCCATCACTAATCTTGATATGGAAACTATGATGCTATGTTTCAGTGGGCCATGGCCATGTGATTCTCCCAAAGAGAAAACAAAACAGATAATACTCTGTCCAATTATGCTCCTTTTGCTACTCAAAATATCTGTCTCTTAAAAATCAATATAAAGGGAGGAGAGGAAGGACGAAAATAGGGAAAGAAGAAATGAAAGTAAAAGAAGGAAAAAAGAAAGAAAGAAGAAAGAAAGAAGGAAGGAAAGAAAGGGAGAAAGAAAAAAGGAATGGAGAATAAGTAATTAAAGTTAAAATGGATTATAAAGTAGAGAAGATGCTACTGAATTTGGTGAAGATACTGGTAAGTTAAGGCAAATTCACCCTCTCTTGTTTGTTTTCTTAGATGCAGTTCTGAATCTAGATTTTGTTTTGTCTAGAAACTTCCTAACTATGGGTGGGATGACATTTTCTTAAAGGCAAAGGAAGAAGAAAAAAGGTCTAAATTTGACTTAAAGGTAAAGGAAAAAACTCAAAGAATCTTTCAATTAAAAATAAAAGTTTAAATTGCTGGAAGATGGAAGAAAAGAGGAAGAGAATGTACAGATTGGCTGAGCTTGCAAAGAGGGGATTGTATAAGAGTTGGACTAGGACTTGGTCCTTGGGAGGAACCGCTACTGGAAATCTTGATCCTAACACAGAGGGAGATAGTATTGGAGCAGGAATTACTTGGAATAATAACCCTGCCTTAGTACCAAAAGAATGAAGTCATTTAGCTCACTGATAAGACAGACTAGGTTACCCTAAATATTATCTACAAAGAATATTTCATTTTTCTTTGACCAGTCAGATAAAATGTGCACAAACACTTAGGTAACATAGTAAGGTAGAAAGACCATTGACATTGGAGTCAGACAAACTGAGTTTGTATCCTGACTCTGGGCTTTCTACATGCATGAACTGTGGTAAACCATTCCACTTAATCTCTCTTGGTCATTTTTTTTTCGTTTGCAATATGAGGAGTGAAGTAATTCTGATGTGCCTTCAGTATCAATTCTTCCATAGAGTCAGAAGGATGCACAGTTCCGCCTGAAAAGTAGGGATATGCCATGAAATTTGACTGTAACTTTTTTTTCTTCTTGGGGAGAGGACATTGAAAAGAGGAGTTGATTCCATCTCTCTTCATCAGAGATTTATTTAGTTCATGGCTCTGCATCATTAATGAGGTAATGAGATAAAGAAACAAATGAGTAAGTGGCTTATTTGAAATAATTGGTGTTCTTGGAGACAAATGAATAGATGTAGCCTGGGCTGTTCTTTTGACTTCTGTTGGCTGCCTGTCTAGAAGCATTTTTTTTTTTTTGGTTCAGAGGAGGAGTTACATCATACTAATTTAGATCCTAACCTAATTAGTACTTTTGCCAGAGCACAATTTACTAGCAACTGAGAGTTTTTATTAGGCTTTCACAATTACAACAACAATTTTAGGGCAAAGTGATCTGGTTGCATATCATTTCAGTGTATGTTATTTTACCTATCTTTGCCTTCCCTCCCTCATGAGAGGGGAAATTGGTTTGACTTTGATTTGGGTTATCATCATTGTTATCCTCATCTACATCATTAACGACGACCAATATAGTCTCGTCTGCTAAGTAGGGGATAAACCAAAATTTACATTAAGTTAAATGAGCTGAAGTATAAAAATAGTCTTACATCTATTCTAAGATATAGAGACCTAGAGACCAGAAAACTAGTCAAGGAATCAGGGGGAAAAGCCTCTTCTAACAGAGAGTCAGATTTCTTACCCATTCAACATGGTATGTTGTCTCTATTTTTGATGTTAACTTTAAAATGTCAAGAATGTTTCTCTTTCTAGATTGTAGCTCTGTTATTCAGTAGGAATTTAAAAACATTTTTAAGACAGTGAAATAGTTAGAGGAAGGATGAGGAAATTTTTGGAACTTCAGTAGGAAAAGTAGAAATGAGGTTGAAAATTAAATTTAATTGGTTCTTTGTAAAAGACTTCCTGCTTTAAGACCTGAAACAGCTCTTTTTTTTCCATTAGGGCTTTGGAGGATAATATTACTTGCCAAAAGACAGCACCTGTAGAAGATACAAGTAGTAGTAGTTTATGATTCCCAGATGTGGGGTACCAGGCAGCAAGTAATAAGTTCTGCTACTTGATGGAGAGTTTGCGCTGACTTGTTATGACTAATACCTACTCTTGATGGTTCATGGAATAACCAATGTATCATGAAAAGAATTTAGAAAGGTAAAAAAAAAAGCAGAGTATTTCAAGGATATAGGCAATTTATATCACTATTTCTTCCAAAGGTAAATAATTCAGTAGAAACAGGACAATTTGGTATAGAGGTAAAGAAGGTTGTTTCTGAGAGTAGGCTTAGAGTTTCTCTCTCTTTCAGTCAGTTTCACACATGCGCATGTGTGTGTGAGTGTGAGTGTGTGTGTGTGTGTGTGTAATTTTGGTCTATGCATACAATTAATACTGTTAAAGCAATTACTATCATTAATCTATAAAAAATGATCAATATGAAAAATTCAAAGAAACTATAGAAGACTGGTAGGAACCAAAAAGTATATGAACAATTTACATGATGCAACAATAGCATAAAGGAAAATAATTTTGAAAGATGTTAGAACTCTAATCAATGCAATGACATTTCAATTTCAGAGGACTGACAGGTGAAGCATTCCTCTCACCTGCCAATGGAGCAGTGGTAGAGCAGAGGTACAGAATGATTCATACATTTTCACACTATACTATCTTCTTTATTTGATTTGTTAGTAGGGAGGGCATTCTATTGAGGGAAGGGAATCATTAGGAATTAATAATGACACGAAAAAATAAAACTATCCACAAAACATTTGAAAAGAAATAAAAATGAATAGATAAAATACATAAAATACACTTTCATTTCATCTTAAAATTCATTCATATGAGAAAATATGCAAAAGAAGAAGCATGAGGACAGTTTCTGTGTGAAGATCAATTGCGTATGTGATAAAAATTTGACTTGTCTGAGCATAGAGAAATCTACAAGGAGAAATTTTCTGAACTTTCTTCAAACTAATAACTGAGACCTGGTAATTAAATTAGGAGTGGATGAAAATTTGATGAATTGAGAAGGGGTTAGTAAATAACTGCTCCAATTTCAAGTCAGATAAAGAGAGTAAAAATTAGTATTTGATCACTTTGCATTGAAATTTGGATTAGTGCTGTGCATTTTGGATTACTGACTTTCAAACGGTTTAGAAAAAGGATAGTTATCAGATGCAATAACTTCAAATTCTACAGTGAAGCTGATGTAGTGGCAAAAGACGATTCCCAAGGTTGATATTTCAGAGATGTAAACACAAATGATTCTTATGAGGAAAATGCAGATTTGTCTAAAGAGACAGATGCTTCCTCTCCTCTCCTCACAGACAGCTCATTGACTGTTAGATTTTCAAAATGTATGTGAAGAAGAAAGAGCACATTAAAAGAGAAGAATCCAAAAGAGTAATATGGCCTTCTAATAATAATTGCCCAAAGGACAATAAAAAAGGAAATTTTTAGCTATGTTAGGGGGCAAGAGGAGGTTCTAAAAGTGATAGAATCACTGTTAAGGTTAGAAAGTATGATTTTAATTGCTGACAGTAAAAAAGATAGAATTAATTTGTCATAGTTTCCTTTTTTTCTAACAAGTAAAACTATCTTTGTGTTGTAGTAAATTGAATAAAATAATAAATAGGAAATGGAAATGAAAGAAATTGGGTAGAAAAAAACACATAGCTAAAGTCATTGTTATTCTTTTCTAAAATAAGACGGTGATTGATTCTGCAAACAATATACTACTTATTCCTTGAACAATTGTAGAGTTTATTATCAAGAAGGGATTTAGTTAGCTTTTGGAAAGAAGGAAATGTTTACCTTGAGTTAGCATAGCTTCAAGAACAGGACATGCTGTACTAACTTGGCTGTTTTTTTTTTTTTTTTTTTACAGAATTATTTTTTATACCACTAAATGAAGAGAATATTCTAGAAATAGTACATATACCAAAATTTCAAGAAAACATTTGACAGTCCCTCTGTTCTCCTTGGTGGACAAGATAGAGAGATGTAAGCTAAATAATGATTTATTGAAGTAAATTCAGAAATGGTAGAATAATCAAACAAATGAGCAGCTACTGGTAGGATGCTCTATTTTGGTAGGAATTCTCCAGTGAACAGACTGAGGGACCTGCCCTTGAATGAATGAATGAATGAATGAATGAATGAATGACTAAATTAATAGGTTTTAGACTTATTTCCCCCAAGCACATATATACTAGCTAGTCAATGGTCCAGAGCTATTTCTCTGGGCTAATCAAGTCTCAGAGAAACTTTAATTGCATTGAAATAGTATCTTCTTATAATTTCTTTTGTTGTTGTTGTTGTTTGTTTCTTCTTTTTTTCTTTCTTTCTTTATTTAACTTTTAACATTCATTTTCACAAATTTTTGAGTTCCAAATGTTCTCCTTCCCCTCCTTAAGTGCCCCCTCACACACCTTAACGAAAGTCATTTGATATATATATATATATATATATATATATATATATATATATATATATATATATATATATATATATATATATATATATATATATATATATATATAAATGTGAAGGCATATAAAACACATTTCCATGTTAGCCATGTTGTGAAAGAAGACACAGATCAATAAAACAAAACAAAGCAAAAAAAACAAGAAAAATATAAAGAATGTAAAAAAAAAACCCAGAAAACATGTGTTCCATTTGCATTCACACTCCATGAGTTATTTCTTTGAAGGTGATAACACTTTTCATCATAAGTCCTTTGTATTGCTGATAATAGGTAAGTCATTCACAATCAATTACTATATCATATTGCTGTTACTGTGTACGCTGTCCTAATTCTGTTCATTATACTTTCCATGAGTTAATGTAAGTCTTTCCAGGTTTTCCCAAAAGATTCTGCTCATCATTTCTAATAGCACTGTAATGTTCCAAAGCAATCATATGCCACAACTTGTTCAGCCACTCCTTAACTGATGGCCATGCCCTTAACTTCCAATTTTTTACCACCACAGAAAAATAACAGCTTTAAGTATTTTTGTACATTTGGTCTTTCTCTTTTTTCAAAAATTCCTTGGGGAGACAGACCTAGTACCGGTTATGGGTTTACAGCCCTTTGGGAATAGTTCCAAGTTGGTCTCCAGAATGGTTAGATAATTTTACAACTCCACCAACAATGCTTTGGTGTCCCAATTTTCCCACTTCCTGTCCAACATTTCCTTTTTGTGTCATATTAGCCAATCATATAGGTGTAGGGTTGCACCTCAGTTTCGCTGATCAAATAGTAACTTAGAATACTTTTATGACTATACATAGCTTTGGATTTCTTCATCCTGTCTTGGACCATTTATCAATTGGGAAATAACTTATATTCTTATAAATTTAACTCTATTCTCTATATATTTGAAAAATGTAGCCTTTATTGGATTAACTAGCTCTAAAATGTTTTTCAGAATTATGCTTACTAACTGCCTATTTCCCTCCATTCTACTTTCCTTTCTGCTTCTCTGTCTCTGTCTCTCTGTCTCTCTGTCTCTCTGTCTCTCTGTCTCTCTGTCTCTCTCTCTCTCTCTCTCTCTCTCTCTCTCTCTCTCTCTCCCTCCCTCCCTCCCTCCTTCTCTCCCTCCCTCCCTCTCCTTTCACCTTGTCCTTCCTCAAAAGTGTTTTGCTAAGAGGAGGAGTCAATATGGCAGAGTAAAGACAGGGAATTGTCTATGCTGTCCCTTGAACAACTCCAAATACCTTTTATTTAACAAATTCTAGAGCAGTAGGACCCACAAAAAGGAGTGAAACAAATTTACAGCCCAAAACAACTTGGAAGGTCAAAAGGAAAGGTCTATTACACCAGGGTGAGAAACAAGCACAGACTGCACAAATACAGACTGGGCCAAAACAAACTCGGAATATGCCTCAAGGTGGCTGAATCTTGGGCAACGGCAGCGGTTTCCAGACTTCTCAGCCTGCAGATACCAAAGACAACTTAGAAGGTCAGCAGAAAAAGGTGTGTTGTACTGGGTGAGAGTGGAGCACAGTCCAACTGGCTAAAAAAGTTGTGGCATATAACTATAATGGTGGAATATTATTGTTTTCTAAGAAATAATGAGCAGGATGCTCTCAAAAAAACCTAGAAAGTCTTGCATGGGCTGATGCAAAGTGAAATGTACTGGATACAAAGTAACAGCAATATTACAAACTGATCTGCTGGGAATGACAACTGTTCTCAGCAATATAAGTATCCAAGACAACTCTGAAGGATTTATGATGAAAAATGCTATGCATTCCCAAAGAGAGAACTGATGGTGTCTGAACACAGATTGAAGCATACTTTTTAAAGTTTTTTTAAAAATTTTTTCTTGAGTTTTTTTGTCTGTTTTCTTTTACAACATGATTATGATAGATAAGTTTTGCATAGCTAGACCTATATTAAATTGCCTGTCTTCTCAATGAGAAAGTTGGGGATAGAAGAAGGGAGAGAATGTGACTCAAAGTTTTAAAAAAAACAATGTTAAAATTTGCTTTTATGTGTAACTAGGGAAAATAAAATCATAAATAAATAATAATTTTAAAAAGTGTTTTGCTTCTGACCACTTCCTCCCCTAATTCACCTTCTACCAGCCTCTCCCTTCGCTTATCTCCTTCCCATTTTACTTCCTTGTAAAGTAAGATAGATTTCTATATGCAACTATATTTTTGAGCCAATTCTGATAAGATTAAGATTTGAGATTTGTATACCAACCCCCTTCTTCCCCTCCATTTTATAAACTCTGACAATCAGAACTGATGAACTCTGAGTACAAAATGAAGCATTTTTTTCACTTTAGTTTTTTTCTTCTCTCTCTCTCTCTCTCTCTCTCTCTCTCTCTCTCTCTCTCTCTCTCTCTCTCTCTCTCTCTCTCTCTCTCTCTCTTCTCCCTCTCTCTCTCTCTCCCTCTCTCTCTCGCAACATGACTAATGTGGACATATATCTTGCATGACCTCATAGGTATATTGGCTATCATATTTCTTGCATCAATGAGTGGTGGAGGAGTTAAAGGTACAGGGAAGTTTTGGAACTGAAAATAAAAAAGAGCAAAAAAGGTAAAAAAAAAAAAAAAAACTGTTATAATGCCACACATATCCAAGACACAAAAATAGAAGAGGGAAATATCTCCAAAATAGCAATAAGCAAAATTTCAAAGAAAAGCAAAGCTGATTCACAAGATTGATCAAAATTTCTAGAAGCATATGGCACCATAATTTTTTCTGAGGTAAAATGAAAATATAATTGAGATAATGCTACAGAAAAAGGATGAGAAAGAAATAAAAGTTATGGAGGAAAGAATTGGAGAGTGAATTTAGCAAAAGAGCTCTAAAACCTTTCAAAATTAACAGACTCCCTCCTTAAAAATGATTCCATGAGGCAAAAATAAATATTATAACAGAGTGGAATGATTTATATGGGTTTTTTATATCTTGCAGTTTTGATAAATTTATTATTTCAAGTAATTTTTTTATTTTGATTCTCTTGAATTCTCTCTATATATCATCATATCATCTGCAGAGTGATAGCTTTATTTCTTTGCTGATTATGATTGCTTCAATTTCTTTTTCTTCTCTTATTGATAAAGCTAATGTTTCTAGTACCATATTGAATAATAATGAAGAAAATGGAAATTCTTGTTTCACACCTGATCTTATTGGAAATACTTCTAGCTTATCCCCATTACATAAAATGGTTGCTGATGGTTTTAGGTACATGCTGCCTATCATTTTAAGGAAGACTTCATTTGTTCTTATACTCTCTAGTGTCGTTTAATAGGAATGTGTGTTGGGTTGTATCAAATGTTTTTTTTCTGTATCTATTGAGATAATAATATGATATCTGTTAGTTTTGTTGTTCATATCGTCAATTCTTCTGATAATTTTCCTGATATTGATCCAACCTTGCATTCCTGATATAAATCTTACCTGGTTGTCGTGTATTATCTTTAAGATAAATTACTTCAATCTCTTTGCTCATATTTTATTTAAAAAGCTTGCACCAATATTCATTATTGGAAACTGGTCTATAACTTTCTTCGTTTTTGCTCCTCCCATTTTAGCCATCAGTACTGTATTTATTTCATTAAAGAAAATGTGGTAAAATTCCTTCACCTATTTTTCCAAATACTATATGTAGCATTGGAACTAAGTGTTCTTTAAATTTTTGATAGAATTCACCTATAAATCCATCTGACACTGGAGATTTTTCTCTTTTCATTGATGACTTGTTCAACTTCTTTTTCTGGAATGATGTTATTTAAGTATTTTACTTACCTTCTGTTAATCTGGACAATTTATATTTTTGTAAATATTCATCATTTTAACTAAGATTGTCAAATTTATTGGCTTATAGTTAGACAAAATATCTCCTAATTTTTGTTTCCATTTCCTCTTCATTAGTGGAGAATTCACCCATTTCATTTTTGATGCTGGTAATTTGGTTTTCATTTTTTAATCAAATTAACCAAAAGTTTATCTATGTTCTTTTTGCATAAGCCAACTTTTACTTTTATTTATCAGTTCAAATTTTTCTTAATTTCAATTTCATTAATCTCTCTTTTGGTTTTCAGTATTTCTGATTTGATATTTAGTTGGAGATTTTTAATTTGTTCTTTTTCTAGCTTTTTTATTTGCCTGCCCAATTCATTGACCTCTTATTTCTTTATTTTTATTCATGGAAACATTCAGAGATATAAAATTTCCCCTAACAACTGGATTCAATATTTTTTATATGTTTTGGTGGGTTGTTTCATTATTGTAATTCTTTTGGACGTTATTTTTTGTTTCTAGGATTTATTATTTGACGTACTCATTCTTTAGGATTTGATTATTTAGTTTACAGTTAATTTTTAGTCTATCTTTCCACGGCCCTTTTTTACACATATTTTTGTTGTATCATTATCTAAAAAGGATGCATTTAATATTTATGCCTTTTCTCATTGGATTGTGCTGTTTTTTGCCCTAATACATGGTCAATTAGCATGTGTGTGTGTGTGTATATATGTGTGTGTGTACGTGTCATGTACTACTTAGAAAAAGTTATATATCTCTTTCTATCTCCCTTCAATCTTTTTCAGAGATCAATCATGTCTAACTTTTCAAAAATTCTATTCATCTCTTTATCTTTTTGCTTGTTTATTTTGTGGTTAGATTTATTTAGTTCTGAGTGGGGAAGGTTGAGAACACTGACTGACAAAGTTATCTGTTTATACCTGTAGTTCTCTTAACTTCTCCTCTAAGAAGTTGCATGCTATACACTTCATGCATATGTTTATTAATGATATTGCTTCATTCTCTATGATTCCTTTTAGCAGAATATAGTTTCCTTTCTTATCTCTTTTAATTCGATCTATTTTTGATTTTGGTTTGTTTGAGATCAGAAATACTACCTCTGCTTTTCTGTTTGTTTGTTTATTTTTTAATGGAAGCTGAAGCATAAGATATTCTGCTCCAATCTGAATGTATACCTCTTTCAGACGTGTTTCTTGTAAACAATATGTTGTAGGATTATGGTTCTTAATCCACTCTGTTAGCTGCTTTTCTTTCATGGAACAGTTCATTCCATTCACATACACAGTTTTGATTACTGTGTCTTTTTCTGCATCCAATATCCCTCCTGCCTCCCATTTATGCTTTTCTCTTTCCTTTCTCCCTTTCTTGTCTCACTAGAGTTTTGCTTTTGATTACCACCTCCCTCAGTCTGCCCTCGCTTCTAACAGTTCCCTCCTTCTTTCCCCTTTTCCCTCCTACTTCCTAAAGGACAACTTAGATTTCTATACCGAAATGATTATGTTATTCCCTCTTTGAGTCAAATCTGATGAAAGTAAATTCAAACAATGCTCATCTCTCTCCTTTTCATCCTTTTAAAGTAATATGTTTTTGTGTCTATTCACGTGATGTAATTTACCCTTGTTTTCTTCTTCCTTTCCTTTTCTCCTAGTACAATCCCTTTTTATCACTAAATAAGAATTTATCATGACATCAAAGTCAGATTATACCCATGCCCTCTGTCTATGTACACCCCTGTTAAATGTCATAATAAGGGTACTTTTCTCAAGAGTTACCAATGTCATCCACCTTGTAGGGATGTAAACAGTTTGCCCTTGTTAAAATTGTTTTTCTTTTTTCTAACTTCCTGTTTATCTTTTTTTGCCTTTCTTTAGTCTTGAATTTGAAGATCAAATTTTCTGTTGAGCTCTGGTATTTTCCTTAGGAAAGCTTGAAAGCCTATTTTGTTGGATGCTCAGCTTCTCCCCTGACAGATCATGATGAAATTCACTGGGGAGTTGATACTTGGTTGTAATTCAATCTCCTTTGCCTTATGGGATATTATATTCCGTGCCCTGCCATCTTTTAATGTAGTAACTTCAAGGTCAAGAATAATCCTGACTCTGGTTCCATGATATTTAAATTGTTTCTTTCTGGTTGCTTGCAATATTTTCTCTTGAACCTTGTAATTTTGGAATTTGGCTGCAATATTCCTTCACATTTTCAATTTGGGATTTCATTCAAGAGGTTATCAGTGGATTCTTTCTATGACTATTTTACCTCCTGGTTCTAGGATCTCAGGACAATTTTAATTGATGATGTCCTGAAAGATGCTGTTCAGGCTCGCTTTTTCATCACGGTTTTCAAGTAGACCAATAATTTTAAATTGTCTCTCCTGGATCTATTTCCCAGGTGGGTTGTTTTACCAATGAGGTATTTTTTATATTCTGCTATTTTTTCGTTATTTTGTTTCTGTTTGGGTGATTCTTGATCTCACAGAGACATTAGCTTCCACTTGCCAATTCTAATTTTTACTGAATTGTTTTCTTCCATTAGATTTTGTACCTCCTTTTCTATTTGGCCCATTTTACTTATTAGAGAGTTCTTGAGTGAATTTTTGTGCTTTCTTTTCCATTTGACCAGTTCTACTTTTTAAGGAGTTGTTTTCTTTAGCATACTTTTCCCTCATTTGGCCAATTGCATTTTTAAGGACTTGTTTTCTACAGTGAATTTTGGTCCTTCCTTTTCCAAGCTATTGACTCTCTCTTGTGTACTTCTCATTTATTTCCCCATTTTCTTCTATCTCTCTGATTTTTCTTTTAAAATCAAGCCTTCGGGGGGGGGGGGGAGGAGCCAAGATGGCAGAGTAGAAAGACACACATATGCTAGCTCTGAAACCACAGCCCATAAAATCTCTGTAAAGGAGAACTCCCAAGAAATTCTGGAGCATCAGAAGCCACAGAACAATGGAGGAGATGAAATATCTGTTCCAGAGAGACCTAAAAACCTGACTTGAAAGGTCCATAGCACACCAGACCAGAGCAGAGCCCACCCCTGCCGTGGCTGCATGGCACCGAGAGGAGCAGATCTGAGAGGGCTTCGGGGACGGAATCTCCAGCAGCCACGTGGGTCCCTCCACCCACAGGTGACAAGGGCCGGTGAGAAAGTCTTTTTGGGTGGCTGGCAAGGGAGTGGGGTGTCCCCGTGGCTCGGGCCCCCTCGGGAGGCAGCAGCAGAGGCGGGAGCAGACAGGAACTCCTCAAACAGACAGGACCCCGGATCCATTGTTGAAGAACTCTGCATAAAGCCCCTGAGGGAACTGGGTCCCATCTGGCAGCCCTGCCCCCACCTGAGCACCTGAACTTAATCTCACACTGAATAGCAGCCCCGCTCCCGCCCAAAGCTCTGAGGCTGGGAAGCAGCATTTGAATCTCAGACCCCAAGCTCTGGCTGGGCGGATCCAGAGGAAAAGTGTGTGTGAAGAGAATATTCAGAAGTCAAGTCACTGGCTGGGAAAATGCCCAGAAAAGGAAAAAAAAATAAGACTATAGAAGGTTACTTTCTTGGTGAACAGGTATTTCCTCCCTTCCTTTCTGATGAGGAAGAACAGTGCTTACCATCAGGGAAAGACAGAGCAGTCACGGCTTCTGTATCCCCCCACCCACCCAATGGATTCAGGCCATGGAAGAGGCGCAGATCCCAGCAGGCTTCAGGGACAAAATCTCCAGCAGCCGTGCAGGTTCCTCCACCCACAGGTGACAAAGGTCGGTGAGAGAGTCTTTTTGGGTGGCTGACAGGGAAATGGGATGTCCCCGTGGTTCGGGGCCCCCTTGGGAGGCAGCAGCGGGGTTTGTAGAGGACAGGGGCTCCCCAAGCAGGCAGGAGCCCAGATCCATTGTTGAAGGTCTCAGCATAAACCCCCGAGGGAACTGAGTTCCGTGTGGCCACCCTGCCCTGACCTGAGCACCTGAACGTAATCTCACCCTGAATAGCAACCCTGCCCCTGCCCAAAGCCCTGAGGCTGGGAAACAGCATTTGAATCTCAGACCCCAAGTGCTGCCTGGGTGGATCTGGAGGCAAGGTGGGGGTGGAAAGAAAACTCAGAAGTCAGGTCACTGCCTGGGAAAATGCCCAGAAAAGGGAAAAAAATAAGACTATAGAAGGTTACTTCCTTGGTGGACAGATATTTCTTCCCTTCCTTTCTGATGAGGAAGAACAATGCTTACCATCAGGGAAAGACACAGAAGTCAAGGCTTCTGTATCCCACACATCCTAAATAAATATACCATGGGCTCAGGCCATGGAAGAGCTCAAAAAAGATTTTGAAAATTGTTAGAGAGGTGGAGGAAAAACTGGGAAGAGAAATGAGAGAGATGAAAGAAAAGCATGAAAAGCAGGTCAACACCTTGCTAAAGGAGACCCAAAAAAATGCTGAAGAAAATAACACCTTGAAAAATAGGCTAACTCAATTGGCAAAAGAGGTTCAAAAAGCCAGTGAGGAGAAGCATGCTTTCAAAAGCAGAATTAGCCAAATGGAAAAGAAGTTTCAAAAGCTCACTGCAGAAGATAATTCTTTCAAAATTAGAATGGAACAGATGGAGGCTAATGACTTTATGAGAAACCAAGAAATCACAAAACAAATCCAAAAGAATGAAAAATTGGAAGATAATGGGAAATCTCATTGGAAAAACAACTGACCTGGAAAAGAGATCCAGGAGAGACAATTTAAAAATTATGGGATTACCTGAAAGCAATGATCAAAAAAAGAGCCTAGACGTCATCTATCATGAAATTATCAAGGAAAACTGCCCTGAGATTCTAGAACCAGAGGGCAAAATAAGTATTCAAGGAATCCACCAATCACCTCCTGAAAGAGATCCAAAAAGAGAAACTCCTAGGAATATTGTGGCCAGATTCCAGAGTTCCCTGGTGAAGGAGAAGGTGTTGCAAGCAGCTAGAAAGAAACAATTCAAGTATTGTGGAAATACAATCAGGGTAACCCAAGATTTAGCAGTTTCTATGTTAAGGGATAGAAGGACATGGAATAGGATATCCCAGAAGTCAAAGGAACTAGGACTAAAACCAAGAATCACCTACCCAGCACAACTGAGTATAATACTTCAGGGGAAAAAATGGTCTTTCAATGAAATTGGGGACTTTCAAGCATTCTTGATGAAAAGACCAGAGCTGAAAAGAAAATTTGACTTTCAACCACAAGAATGAAGAGAAGCACGAAAAGGTAAACAGTAAAGAGAAGTCATAAGGGACTTACTAAAGTTGAACTGTTTACATTCCTACATGGGAACAAAATATTCTTAACCCTTGAAACTTTTCAGTATCTGGGTAGTGGGTGGGATCACACACACACACACACACACACACACACACAGAGCACAGAATGAACCGAATAGAATGGGATCATATCTTTAAAAAATGAAATTTAGCAGTGAGAGAGAAATATATTGGGAGGACAAAGGGAGAAATGGAATGGGACAAATTATCTCTCATAAAAGAGGCAAGCAAAACATTTTTAGTGGAGGGAAAAAGAAGGGAGGTGAGAGATAAACATGAAGTTTACTCTCATCACATTCCACTAAAGGAAGGAATAAAATGCACACTCATTTTGGTAGGAAAACCTATCTTACAATACAAGAAAGTGGGGGAGAAGGGGATAAGCAGGGTGGGGGGGGAGGATGGAAGGAAGGCCAATGGGAGAAGGGAGCAATTCAAAGTCAACACTCTTGGGGAGGGACAGGATCAAAAGAGAGAATAGAAGCCATGGGGGACAGGATAGGATTGAGGGAAATATGGTTAGTGTTACACAACACGGCTGTTATGGAAGTCATTTGCAAAACTACACAGATGTGGCCTATATTGAATTGCATGCCTTCCAAAGGGAATGGTGGGGAGGGAGGGAAGAAGAGAAGTTGAAACTCAAAGTATTAGGAACAACTGTCGAGTACTGTTCTTGCTACTAGGAAATAAGAAATACAGGTAAAGGGGTATAGAAAGTTATCTGGTCCTACAGGACAAAAGAGAAGATGGGGACAAGGGAAGGGAGGGATGATAGGAGAGAGGGCAGATCGGAGATAGGGGCAATTAGAATGCTCGGTGTTTTGGGGTGGGGGGAGGGGACAAATGGGGAGAAAATTTGGAACCCAGAGTTTTGTGAAAATGAATGTTAAAAGTTAAATAAATTTAAAAAAAAGAAAAAATAAAATAAAAATAATATCACGCCTTCCAAGAAGGGTTTTTGGGCTTTAGATCAGTTCATATTCCCCTTTAAGGTTTTGATGTGGGTGTATTGACAATGCTCTCTTCTTCTGAAATTGTGCTTGGTTTTCCCTGCCCCCATAATAAGAATCTATGGTCATTATCTTTTTCTGCTTCTTGCTCATGATGTTTGCCTATTTCCTGGCTTTTAAAGTTGAACTTTCCATCTAGAGTGCAGGGGTATGGACCCAAGCTTCTTGTGCTCGGAATCTGGGACCTAGTCACTGGCTTTGTGTGCTGGGGCCTCAGGTGCTGGCAGCTATAAGCTGTAGTCAAATGGAAGCTTACCTGGTGCTGAGCTAGAATCAATAGCACAGGAGCTATCAAGGTCAGGTGGCGAGTCTGGCCCCTGGGTAATGCCTACTTAACCAGATTTCTTTGAAGAGCTCAAATGTTTGGCTGCTGGAGAATGTCTCCCAGCCTGGAGCTGTAACATCTGGAGTTGTGCTGAAGAACCAGGAGATTTGGCTTTTGGAGGGCATATGTGGTAGTTTTCTGAGCTGGGTTCTAGTGGTTCCCCTTCTTGTGCTGAGGAATTTGTCGGGATTGTTCTGGTGTTAATTCTTATCTGCTTCACAACCCTGGGGCTCAGGATCTCCCCCTGATTTACTGAGGTGGATCTTGTTGCTGACTTTCTGGAATGGCTCTGGTCCAGTACTGTTCTCCCTCCTCTAGAGCAAAAGGGACCTTTCTCATTAATCTCCCAAGTTGTCCGGGCTACGAGACTTCCATATCCCATCTTTCTGCTGGACCAGCAGTTCCAGGATTTTTCTGGGACAATATTTTTTGGGACTTTCAGATGTCAATAAGGGAGGGTAAGAGCCACTTATTTCTTACTGTATCATCTTGTCTCCCAGAAGCGGAAGTAAGTTTTTATTTTTATTTTTTAAATTTTCAATTCATGGAACAACTCAATTTTCAAAATGGTGATATAAACACACTATAGAGTTTTTATGAGGATTTAATGAGATAATATATGTCGAAAGTGCTACAAAGTTTAAAATGGAATATAAATATAGTAATACTAATAGTAATAGTGTAATCATACAGAACATTTTTGTATCTATCTATCTATCTATCTATCTATCTATCTATCTATCTATCTATCTATCTATCTGTCTATCTATCTATCTATCTGTCTTTCTGTCTATCTGTCTATCTATCAACCGCTTCTCTTAGTTTTGTAACTTTATATTTTCCCTACATTTTATTATGTATTCAAAGTTCGTGCATTTGTATGACTAATCACTGGTGGAGGATTTCTTGACATACTGTGTCTTATTGAGGGTTGTAATCTTGTGGGAGAAAATTTTCTTATTTCTTCTAAGCATTCAGAGAGGACACACGTGGGTATAAGTTCTTTTCAGAGACAGATCTCTGTGGAGAGAAATTCATTTTGAGAAGAATTGGATACGTAGAGGAATCATTGCCTTGGCAGGTCCATTATTTCCAGTTTACCTCAGCATAAACTTTGGAAAATTTGCCATTGAGTGATACCAAGAACTCTCTCACTTACCAAGTATCACACAAGTGATAGGTGATTGAGTCAAGATTCAAACCCAGATACTCTGATTTCAAATCTCTCTCTCTCTCTCTCTCTCTCTCTCTCTCTCTCTCTCTCTCTCTCTCTCTCTCTCTCTCTCTCTCTCTTTCATCCCCCTTCCGTTTTACTCGTCATTATGTATAGAGTAGGCAGATATAATTCTACCTTGGTATCCCTTCCTTCTCTGAGATCCTTTTTCTGAGAACAGCAGAGTGAATCAACCTCATAATCCCAATCTTTCCCCTTGTCAAGAAACAAATTCTCCATTGAAAGGGGATAGCTAAAACCCCAAGAATATAATATCCTGTGAACCATAGTTAGACAAACCAATGTGGATGTGAACATAGATGTATACAGACCCTACACTTAAATGTCTGTGATGTTGAAGAAGGTGGTGAGGAGTATTCTTCCCAATAAGAATGAAAGCAAAAGAAAAGCTAAATATACTATTTTGGAATGTTACTCTTTCATAGTATATTTGAAAAGTTAAAACACATAAAGTATTATTTATTACTTATATAATTACTTATGTAACTTTGACCAAGATATTTAACATCTGGGGTACTGAGCTTCCTCACTTATAAATGAAGAAATTCAACTAAATGATCTCTAACATTTGTTTCAGTTCTAGGACCTTTTACAAATTATGAAATATTATACACATTTTAATTATCAAGAAGATAAAGATTAAAGTTTTTCCCTCTTCACAAGACATGTTTCTTATTCATAAGAACAATTCTGTTTGAATTCACCAGATTTTCCAAAATCATAGGGGAGCCAATAAATGGTAATTTTTCCCCTTAGACTTGAGCTAAACATATGTTAGTTTATAAAATATTTATGTGCAAAAGTAGTCTATTATTAAAATAAATTCTTCATATATCACTATGGGAAGACTATACAAACAGATTTTTTCTGCTTTCACGATTTTTGTTGCTGAACTAAAGAACATTTTTCTTCAAGTATTATGACACCAGAACTCTAGGGAACATTATAAAATTGTGAATCATCATGTAGATTCTGAAACTTTAATTGGGATACCTTGTATGTGTACTTCCCAATTATCTCATATTTGAGTTAAATTTGCTACTTCAGAGTTGTTATTGCAAATCTATTTGTACATTTGAGGGAGGTCCTGGTTTGAGGGGCTTGTATTGGCAGGGATAAATATGGAAAGAGCAGATCAAAAGACACTTTAGGGGTCGAGAAGATCTGAAGAGGTATATTTCTCTACTTAGGACCTTGAACAACAAGAGGGCAATATGAAGATACTGGGTTCCTGGGAGGCTGGATAAAGAATCTCCCAATAGTGTCAAATAGATGTGACAGAGTATACACACACACACACACACACACACACACACACACACGTATATGCACACATACACTTATATAAATAAATATTAATTAATATGTATATATAGATGCATGCATATGTATATGCACACATATATAGATACGCAACCATACATTCACAGGTAATGAATATATACATCCACATATCACAGTGGAAAGAGCAGGGCAAGTGGATTTGGAGTCAGTCAGCCAATATAGTTTCATGCCCTTCCTCTGCTACTTTCTGACTGCATGGCCTTGATCAGTCACTTAAAATGTTAGATCTTCATTTTCCCTATTTGTAAAATATTAAAGTTGAATTGGATGACTTTTTAAGTCACTTTCAACTCTAAATCTATGCTCCCATGATAATATTTATATGATTGATAATAATATCTACAAATTGTAGAAAAAATTCTGGAATAAAGATCATGCAAAGGCTTAGAATTTAAGTACAACAGTTATATAAAATATCCTCACATATTTCTGCACATATAAATTTCCTAAACCATTCAAATCCTCTCTGACCACTCCGTTTAAGGCCAGGATACTTAATTTGGGATCCATGAGCTTCAATTTTTTCGATAAATATGTTTAAAGACAGTTAGTTTCCTTTGTAATATTCTATATTTTTCTGCATTTAAAAACATTAAGTGCTCATACTATCAAAAACATCCATAATACACACAAAATGGTTAAGAAGCCCTGCCTAAGGATTCTTATTTCAGTCTAGTAGAAGAAAAAAGAAACTTCAAGCAGCTGAAATAATCAAGGATTTCTTCTTTCTCTTAATTTGATCATTATCCTAATCTGGTCAAAGCATAGAGAAAGAAGGTACAGTTCTTATGTGGCTCAATCAAACCCCCTACTGGTCTAATCATCATCTTACATCAGTTCTCATGTTATTGTCAAAGAAAAAAGTTTCTCCTTGAACTGTTTTCTCAAGGTTATTAGGAAAAGGGGACTTAGAGGATGGAGCTGATTCCTGGAAATTTGACTCTGTTGATCTTTCTCATTATTTCATGAACTTTAGATTAAAGTATTATCCTAATATTATTTTGTGATATATAAGCAGAAAAGATAAGGGTAAAAAGGGCAGGATTCAGCATGCTTCCACAATATTAGAAACAAACTCCATCTTCATATTTTTTCTAGATATTGACAAGAAGGTCAATGACACTGAACATTACCCTGCATGATATCCTTGGCCTGAATGCTATAATCTGGAAGTGTCTAGTATGTACTTTTTTTTACTTATGGAAATTAAGTCTCTGGTAAAAAATAACAATCAAAAAAAGAAGAAAGAGTGTGGGTGACTGTATATAGAAAACTCAAACTTACCTGCTAATTATTTATAAGCTGTGAGAACAAATGCAGAACTTCATGTTTTGTGTTTTAATGAGCCCTCAGATATTACAAATAATTCAAGATATTTATCATTCCCACGGTAGCTCAAGAATGTCTAATAAATTCTGCCAGAATAGTATTAACTTTTCTTGTCCTGGAGTTTTTTAAAGTTACTTTTCATCTAATATTTACCATAATGGACTTGTTTGAATACAAGATGCTGCTATTATTGTAAAATGCACAAGCTGGTCTGTGAGGCAGGTTTATGATCATTGATATTTATCCTTCTCTAAGGAGGAGCATTTTAGCACATCATAAAGAAAGAACAGATAAATGAAGGACTAGATATGATACCACAGGGCCTGCTGCTGTTTTTCTAATTTTCTCTCATCTGTTTTCTCTGGAATATTTTGATCATGAAAAATAACAAGATAGCCTAAGAGTTGGAGAAATAGGAAATGAAAGTTGGACAAAATATGCTTCCCATACAGGGCTAGCCACAGTAAAATTGTGGTAAGAGAAATTTCTTTTGCCTTTTTTTTATCCACTTCATTGGACCCTTTCCCCTTTTAGCTTTCTGAAATGACCCTCCTAGGTGGCACAATGGATAGCATGCTGGACCTGTGAAGACCTGATTCAAATCGAGTCCCAGATACTTATCAGTTATGTGACCCTGGTCAAGTCACTTAAGCTCATTTGCCTCAGTTTCCTCATTTGTAAAATGAGCTCAAGAAGGAAATAGCAGACTACTCTAGTACTTTTGCCAAGAAAACTCCAAATTTTATCACTAAGAGTCAGATATGACTGAACACCAATAATCTCCTTCCACAATCATTTGTCCTCATGTTGTTCCCTGGATGACTAGCACTGGTCACTGAGTTGGCCCAAGAATTGCAATGCTAATCAAGTTTAAAATTGTTTACTTTTGTATATCAGTTTAAAGATCACAAATATGCTCTGGACAACTCTGATGAGGCAGGTAATGTAACCAATATTATCTATGTGTTACAATAGAGAAAATTGCTCAAAGGTCATGACTTGCTTAAGGTATCACAGCAAACCCAGGTTTTATTCCAAGTTCAGTACTCTTTCTGTTATGACACACTGCCTCATACTAGGAACTATATCATATGTGTGACTGTTTCTGGCCTTTCCAATTCACCATGACAGACCCCTAACCCTATTCAAGAGCTTTGAGTCCTTTGTTCTGTTTCAATAGCACTATGTTTGCTGAATGACAAGAATAACAACACCTTGATATCTGTTATTGGCTTCTACATTCCATATACTTTTGAGCATTAGACTGTTGACTTCCTTGGCTTTCTTCAAGTTCCCGGTAAAATCCCACGTTTTATAGTAATACTTTTCTGATTCACCTAAATGCTAACACCTCTCTGGTGCCTATCTTCACTTTGCCCTCTACGTATATCTTGTTTCGCCATTGTTGTTTGAATGTGGTTTTCCCCATTAAACAGTGAGTTCAATGAGAAAAGGGAATTTTGCCCTTCTTTATATCCTCATTGCTTAGCACTGTGTGCCTGGCACACAGTAGGCACTTATTGATTGACTGTCTTCAAATATATAAATTCTATAATAGCTAAGAATTTCAGGATCAGTGGAAGATCACAGAACATTGGAATCACTGAGTTAGAAAGACCTTTGAAAAATGTCCACATCAATCATATTGCTTCACTTGTGAGGAAAAGGCTGAACAATTTTATAACATGATAGGAAGGTGATTTAAAGAGCTGATAAACAGTAATTAGGTCTTCTGTATCATTATGTATCATTTGTTTTGCTCTTTAGCCTGGTTCTTTACTTTTTGCTGGAAATGTCCTCAGATATTACTTACCATACCATATTCTTAAATATCCTCATTTTATAATATATACAACCTAGATGTTAGAATGACCTTCTTAAAATAAGGGGAAAATATGATTTGGGGGGAGAGATACTCTCACCAAATCTTTCTGACTCTTCTTTTCGTCCTACCCTAAGAAACAGCAGGTTGTATGTTCATAGGGCTTCCTCAAAAGATTCCTCAGCTTCCACATCAGCCCTCAAGATAACAAACGTATTATATATAGAATGACTTTTTATTTAACACATAAATTTTATAGATAGTGAAAAAACCTCTCTTCTTTCTAGAGGATACTAAGCAATATTCCTTTCTCTTACTCCTAGCACATTCCATTTAACAGCAAATTTTATATTTTTTTGATATTCTCCCTTCATATTCAGATAACACTGTGTCCTCTGTCTGTGCACGTATGTATGTATGTATATACATATACATAACTATACTTAGTTTTATATATATACTACATATAGTTTTATATATATCTATGCATACATACACTCATGTACATCATGTTCATATACATACCTACACATACACACATACCCATACCCACCTACATATATATATACATATATATTCCCTTTATTCAAACTATGCTTCAGAGAGCACAATTCTGATGGACTGACCACATTGTTCAAATGCAAAATGTACTCTTACCAAAATGACCATTTTATGGGTAACTTGCATAGGGCAGGTAATCACATGGTGGCCAGAAGAAATAATACAGGAACACTCTCAAGAACTTTGTATTTGACTGTGCAACATAGGAGACACTGGCACAGGACCGCTCAGTGTGGTGCACCTTCACCAGAAAGCGTGCTTTGAGCAAAGCAGAATTAAGACAGCACAAAGTAAACGCAGGATGCACCAATTTAGGATATCCACCCTAAATATTCACACGGACTATCTGTGCCTAACCTGTGGTAGAGCATTCCAAGCTCCTGTTAGTGTGATGAGACACAGTTGGACACACCAAAATTTCACTTTATCATGTTGGTCTCGAGTTACAAATAACATCTTTCTACGGAGGAATGTAAACAGTTCAACTCTAATGAGTTCCTTAAGACTTCTCTTTCCTGTTTTCTTTTTCATGCTTCTCTTGATTCTTGTACTTGAAAGTAAAATTTTCTATTCAGCTCTGGTCTATTCAACAGGAAGTCTTGCAAGTCCTCTATTTCACTGAAATTCCACTTTTTCCCCTGAAGTGTTATACTTAGATTTGCTGGGTAGGTGAGTCTTGGTTTTAATCCTATCTACTCTGACCTACAGAATATCATGTTCCAAGCCCTTAGATCCCTTAGGTTGGGAGTTGTTAAATTCTCTTTCATCCTGATTGCATTTCCACTGTACTTGAATTGTTTCCTTCTTGCTGCTTGCAATATTTTCTCCTCGACCTGGGAACTCTGGAATTTGGCTACAATATTCCTAGAAGTTTTCTTTTTGGGATCTCTTTCAGGAAGTAATTGGTGAATTCTTTCCGTTTTTATCTTACCCTCTGGTTCTAGAATACCAGGGCAGTTTTCCTTGATAATTTCTTGGAAGATGATGTTTAGGCTTTGTTTCATCATGGGTTTCAGTTAGACCAATAATTTTTAAATAATCTCTCCTAGAACTATTTTCCAAGTCAGTTATTTTTCCAGTGAGATATTTCACATCGTCTTCTATTTTTTCATTCTTTTGGATTTGTTTGGCAATTGCTTGGTTTCTCATAAAGTCATTAGCTTCCATCTGCTCGATTCTAATTTTTAAAGAACTATTTATTTCAGTGAACTTTTGAACCTCCTTTTCCATTTGCCCCATTCTGCTTTTTAAAGCGTTTTTCTCCTCATTGGCTTCTTAGACCTCTTTTCCCATTTGTATTAGTCTATTTTTAAAGTTGTTATTTTCTTCATCATTTTTCGGGTCTCCTTTAGCAAGCTGTTGACTTTCTTTTCATGATTTTCTTGCATTGTTCTCATTTCTCTTCCCAATTTTTCCTCCAGCTCTTTTACTTTATTTTCAAAATCCTTTTTGTGCTCTCCCATGGCTTGATACCCCTGTACATACTTTTTAGAGGTTTTGAGTGTAGCAGTCTTGACTTTGCTGTCTTCCACCTATGTTTACCTTTGTTCTTCCTCATCTGAAAGGATGGAAGAAAATACTTCTTCACTAAGAAGGTAACCTTTTGTAGTCTTATTTTTCCCCCTTTTTGGTCGTTTTTACAATCAGTTACTTGACCTTTGAGTACTTTGTCAAGTGGACGGTATATTCTAAGGATCTGTAAGCTCTCAATTCCTCCAAGGTGGCACAATCGAGAGAGGTATTTTTTCCTCTCCTGGCCTGCTCTTTGGTATGTGAGCAGGATTCCCTCTCCAGAGCCTCCATCAGCTCCACCACACCATTTTTCCTCCTCACCCCAAGACTTCCACTCAGAACTGAGACCCAGATTAGCTGCTAAATTCCCCCAGGGTCTTTAGGCCTACGGTTCCAAACGGAATGCCACTTCCACAGTGTGTGGTGCCATCCTAGGGCCAAGGTTGGAGCCAGACCAGACTCTCTTCTCACCCAGTGAAAGAGCTTTCTTACTGACTTTTGAAACTGTCTTTGGCGTTTGTGGACTGGGAAGTGTGGGAATGACATCTGGTACCCCTCATTCTGAACCGTGAAGCCTGCTCCAGTGCTATCCATGCCATGCTGCATGGAGAAGGTTGGAATGTGCTCCTCTCTGAGCCTGGGGGAATAGATCTTTCTTGTCAGCCTTCCAGGCTGTTGGGCTAAAAATCTCTTTCACTCTGTTTTTTTATGACTTCTGCTGCTCTAGAATTTGTTTAAAGTCATATTTTACAGGTATTTTATTGGCTATGGAGGGAGAGCTAGAGCAGGTCCACCCTGCTACTCCAACCTCCCCTCCCACAGGAGTCTTTTGAAATGATTGAGGGAAGAAGTATTCACAACTATCACATTAACCCATCTGCGTGCAAGGCAGGATTACAGAAATTGAGGGAAAACAGAATTTGGTTAAATATTGGAGGCATTTCAGATTTTAGCCTCTCTTTAAGAGGTATAAATTAATCAAATATCCTAAGGCACTTCTGTTCTGGGAATCTCACTGTAGGAGAGGAGTATAAATACCCTCTGAAAGGCACCGAAAGTGCGAAGTAGATAACAGAGGCAATGGAAGCATCAGTAGCAGTCCAGCAGTGGCAGAGCCTCAGCAGGAAATAGAGATCAGGGCTTTTTGTTTATTTTAACATAACGTTTTAATTTCCCCAGCATTTTCTGAAATCATTGCTTTCCTTTAAAGTTCAATGATATTCCACTGCTCAGATATATACTCATATATGTACGTATTCCATTGTTCAAACATATGCAACATGTACTACAGTTTGTACAGCCATTTTCTAATTCTCTTAGATTATTATTCTTTCTTATTTTTTTCCTTCCTTTCAAATCCATCTTTGGGATCAGGAAATTCCTTTTGCTTTCTACTAATCTGTCCCTCTTATGCCCTGCTTCCCTCCTATCTCTACTTCCCAACTCTTTAAATTTTATGTGTTTCCACAAGTTTATTTGTGTGTGCACTTGTGTCCAAATTAGGTTAAAATATGATTCATTCCATGCTCACTCTTCCATTCTTTCTTCCATGCTTGTATATTCTTTTTCTTATGCACCCTGCATATGAGAAATAATAAGGTCCACCCTCTTCTTCCCTTCCTCATTAGTATATTTCTTTATCTTCCTTTTTCTTTTCCTTTATTAAATTTCTCATAGTAGAACCAATTTAACTGGTCATCCTCTGTTGTTCTTGATTAATGCTGTGTGCTTTCAATAACAAGGTTTTGAAAGAACATTTACTTCTAATAGAATGTTAGCTTTTCCACCACATAACTGCTCACTTTAAAGATAATTTAATCTTTATTTCTGAAGGACCTTTTGAAAAAGTGGCAATAATATCTCTGAAGAGAAAGCATGCTATATTGTATAAGGAGTCCTGAAAAATAGAGTTCAAATACCTGGATTTGAATCACAACTCCTACATTTACCAACTGTATGATTAAGAAGATACTTCATCTTTCTGAACCAGTTTCCTCAGGATTAAAGTGGGGAAAACCAATTCCTTTTACTTTCTAGCTTACAGAGAAGTTGTGAGGAAATTGTTTTTCAAAGCAAAAACAAAAAGTAGAAAGCTGAGTTTGTATAATTTTTTTAAGTCAACGCTGATTGTACCCCCACCCTTCGATATTTTATAGCTGATTTAGATGTACTCATAATTTGCCTCTGGATTCAAATTATAAATGTATAAAAGATTATTAAAAATAAACAGCCTTGAAGACACCAGCTTCCAGTAAGACATGCATGACACAGTGAAAAAAACTTTGAGTTTGAGTTCCTGAACTGGTACTTGCCAGTTATTTGAAATGGGGCAGGTCACTTAACCTCTCTGAGATTCAGTTTCATCATTTGTAAAAAGAAGGTAAAACTACTTGAACTGTCTATGTAGGAAAGTAATTATCTAGTTCACTGCTGCTGGCTCTGACTGCCTAAAGGCCAGTTAGGTTACATTTTGCCCCTCATCCAGGGTTCTCCGGTGCCCTTAAAGGCTTTGAGGGTATATAATCTCTTGCACTGACTCTAATTTTTGCCAATTGTATTCCATTAAATTCTAGGAGTCTGTAATGTTATTTAGAGTTAAAGATCTTCTCTGCCTATTAATAGGCCCCAGATACCTTTTGTTAATTTCTAATGCAGCACTGAGTTATGTTAGTGTTGCACTCTGACTTTGAAAAGAATATACTTGGAAGTGAGGTTTCATATTGGGGTTTGTTCTTTGGAGGAAGTTTCATGTACCAGATGAGACTCTGTATAACTGCTAAGGAGACCCCAGCTTTGAAAAGCCAGATGTTGGTGCTTCTCTTTCTGATAACTATGTATATATGTAATGGTCAGACAGTTGGATCTGTCTGTTGATCTGTGATATGCTTATAGTCAGAGAGCTGGAAACCCTGTCTTTTTGTCTTTATTTCTCTGCTTGTATTTTCCCTGTGGTGAATGTAATTAAAGAAGATTATATACCCCTCAAAAGTAGTTTTCCTATTGGAAAAGGAAATCAGTGAACCTGTACAACAGGCCTTCCTGTGTGCTGGGCTGTTTACTAATACAAAGTCCCTAGCCCTCCAGTTCAATGTGATCACTTGGTAGATTAGCCTTTACCAAAAATATGATACTTGAAAGTCATTGCAATAACAAATGTACAAATATTCCCAATTATCCCTAGATCACCTTCATCTCTGGGAAGAGGGAGCAGTTAGGATCATAGCTTAGCTCAGTTTTGATATGCATTAATCCCAACACGATTCAAGTCCACAAGCCTCTTGCACTTATATTCTTGTACTTTGGATTTTCAGGGCTTCTATGTTGGGGTACTAGCATCAGTTAGTCTGGAAACCTGACTTCAAGGTCATCATGGCTCAAACACCTCAGGGTAGCACCTTTGGTTTTACGTGGAACTAGAAAAAACATTTGAAATAGGTAAGGAAAAAAAAACTTGGGCCAGATGTTTAGGTTCAAAAGACCTAAGGGGAATAAGATATTCCTTCTCTACACCCAGATTACCACATGGTGGTTGTGCTATGAGTGAATGAGATCTTTGCCAATAGATAGCACCAGAAATAGAAAGTGTACAACTATACTTCCACAAAATATATTTTAAAATGCAATCAGTTCTGGGAACACAGATGATGGAAAGGGGCTAGACCCATCCGAATGGAGGGAGAAGACAGCATGTCTTCCCTCTGAAGCAGATTCCTGGCATCTTCAACATGAATACCTCTCATTTAGGTTATCTAGACATGTCAAAGCCTCGTAATATCAGGAAAATATTTCTTAAGCCTCGGTTTGCCTGTGAGGATCTCAATTTCTCCTTCTATAAAAAGAGAGGGTAAACATTTCTTGATATCACCTACAAAACAGCAGGAAGAGACAAAATGATAAATTTCTTTTAAAATGACACAGAATAGATAAAATACTTGGAAGTCTACCTGATCGTACACACATACAAGCACAGTTCTTTCTTTACACAAACAAAATGGACCTAAATAACTGCTCATATCAGAATTAACGTATCTGTTTGTATTATATCTAAGCACTAAGCCATTACTTTATAGAGCTAGAAAAAATAATGAAATTCATCTAGAGAAGTAAAAGTTCAAGAATTTCAAGGAAAATATGAAATAAGGAAAGAAAGCAGTCTATCAGTTAGAAATGTCTATAAAGTTGTAATCATCAAGATGATTTGATACTGATTGAAAAAAGAGAGGAGTCGACCAATGGAAATGATTAGGGATACAACACATAGAAGCAGAGTGCAGTAGTCTCTAGTTATAAAATAGGAAATCCAAGCCCCTGGATAGTAGGATAAGAACTTATTATTTTAAAAAAAAAATTAAAAAAAAATCTGGAAAATTAGAAGGCAGTCTGGCAGAATTTAGGTACAGATCAACACTGCAGAAGAAATACCAAGGTAAGCTCCACGAGACATATAAAAGATGACATCATAAATAAATTAGGAGATCAAGGAAGAAATTAAGTTTCATATTGATTGCCAGGGAAGGAGTTTGTGCTCAAACAAGGGATTGAGAGGAACATATAATATGAAATGGATAATTTTGATTACATAGTTTGTAAAAGTTTTTCCACAAACAAAACCAATGCAGTTAAATTTAACATAACTGTGGAAAAATCATTGCAGAAAGTTTCCCTTATATATGTTCCATTTCCAAGATATTAAAGGAAGTGAGTAAAATTACTTAAAATAATAGTTATTTCCTAGTTGGTAAATGGTCAAAATACATAGTCACTTTCCAAAGGAAGAATGTCAAGCTATCAGTAGCCATATAAAAATATTTCAAATCTTTGGCCGTTAGAGAACTCAAATTAAAGAAAATGATCTAAGGATCTGCCTTGTATTGATCTGAAGTTTATTCCCCACTTCTCTCCCCCACCAAAGGAAAGTGACAAATACTGGAAGGCCAGGGGGAAAACAGTCACATGGATGTGTTGCTATTGGAGCTAGGAACTGGTATATTCATACCCTTTGATCCAGTAATGCAATGAGTAGTCCTCTATAAAAAGAGATAAAAAAGAAAATGTTTAATATACATTAAAAATATCTACAGACATTCATTTTGTGTTGGCTTAGAGTGATCATTAATTTGGAAATGGCTGAACAAAGTATGGCATATGAATGTAATGGAACATTATTGTTCACCTTGGATTCACAAAATCCAAGGGATTATTCACAATATCGAATGGGGCAGTTTCAGAAGAAAATGGGAAGATCTTTGTGAATTGGTGCAGAGTGAAGTGAACGGAACCAAGAGAACATTTCATACAATAATAAAAAAGGCAAACAAATTTGAAAGACTTAAGAACTCCCGTCAAGGCAATGACCAACTACTATTTCATAAGACATATAATGAAACTGCTAACACTCTCCTCACAGATAGCTGACGGACTCAATAAGCAGACTGAGCCTTTTTTTTTTCTTGGAAGTGAACAATGAAGTGATTTTTTTCTCCTTGTCAATATTTGCTACAAGGGTTTTTTTCTTTTGTTGAGAGGATTGGAAAGAGAGAAAAATATACATTTTGCCAATTGAAAATTGTAAATTAAAATAGAAAATAAAAACATAAATAGAGAAGGCTAGACTAGACCAAGTTTTATTGATACGCTGTTTTTACATTTCAGATATTTACAAAATACTCCTACTCTCTGACAGATCTTGGGCAAGTGAAACAAATAATATTATGACCCTATCTGAAAATGTATGCAGTGTTTTATATGTATAGTGCCCTGCACCTATCAAAAAAAAATAATAGAAATCTATTTTATCTTCCTCCACTCCCCCATCTGATTAAAGCAAAAGAAAGGAAAACAGCTCATCATAACAAATATGCATAATCAAGCAAAACAAAATCTTCAATGACTGTATCCTGTCACCTGATTCTGAAATCTATATTCATCATCTCTCTGCAGACGATAGATTTAGGAAAATGGAGACCACGTTTGTCCTCTTGAGTCATAAATGATAATTTTGATGATCAAATTTTTTTACAGGTTTCAAAGTTGTGTTTTTTTTTACAGTGTTCTTATTGTACAAAGTATTCTCATGCTGTTTATTTCATTATTCACTAGTTTATAAAACTCAAAATGGTTCATTTTTTAATATTGATTTTGATTTTATATGCTATCCTTTTGTTACTGTTTACATCAGTTCATATAAGTCTTCTATGTCTCTTTGAAATCAACTATTTCCTCATTTCTTACAGCACAGTAGAATTCATCACATTAACATCTTATTCGGTCATTTCTCAATTGATGCATAATCCCTCAATATTTACTAGTTTTTGTTGTTATTTTTCCATCATTTCCATCAACCTATTTGGGGTTTTAATGGCAAAGATACTTGGAGTGGTTCACCATTTTCTTCTTTAATTCATTTTACAGATGAGGAAACTGAGGCAACCATTGTTAAGTGATTTTCCCAATATCACACAGCTAGTAAATGTCTGAGGTCAGATTTGAACTTAGGGCTTCTTGGCCAACAACAAAGAAGATCTACTAAAATAGTTTTGAACATAAAAGGATCTTTTTCTCTGTATTTGATCTGTTTTGGAATAGATCTAGCACCAGTATAGCTGGATAAAAATGTATGCACTGTTTAGTAACTTTTTGGTATAACAGCTTTCCACAATAATTGAATCCATTCTCAATATTATCAATATTACATTGATGTGCCTGTTTTTTACAGTCTTTCCAACATTCATCATTTCCTTTTTCTTCTCATTGAATAGCACTGCCATCCATGTTTGTGATCCCAGGGAGGACAGAATAGATGCATTTCTTTCTCCTATGTTTCTGCAAAACAGACTTTAATTCTTACCTGAAGAGGAAGCAAGGAGGTGAGGAGAGACAGATTGCCTCTCTGTTCTCCAAAAGATTAGGGATTAACAGCTATAATTACATCCATTGACTCCCTTAAATATTGCTAATCTTGGGCATTACTTTTAAGGTTCAAGGTAAACTCTTCGTTACTATTCATGTGAGAAAGGGGATGTCACAATTTATAGTCAAATCTTAATGCCCTTCACATATCAGATTCACAATGAACACACAAAGCAAATAGAAAGAAATTTAAGTAAATAGCAAAATAAATATCAGAAAAAAATTAGACATATGAAAATATATATCAGGCACTACAGACTGAAGCAGCTCTTCCATTAAGCAAATTAACTCAACTTAACTAAGAGACTTAGCAAGTCCCAAATCTGTCAAAAAGGAAAATCCTTTGCAGTGTCTAAAGTTGAAATGTTTTTCCTTTGTTCTTGAAGTAGATCATGACATGAGGACAAGGTCCTATAGCAATGGGCTTTGGGGATTGGAGTTGTATTATCTTTGCCACTCTTATGATTGTGAAACAGAATCTCAGAATTGCTTTAATTTGCATTTCTGACCATAATGTACTTTCTGATCTATTGTTAATAAAATTCAACATAGATTTATTGAGAACTACTTTGAGAATTATTGAGAATTCTCCTCGCCATTGGATGGGATACCAAACTAGAAAAGACAAAATCATTGTCCTTAATGAAGGCAAGGTTATAGTAAGGGGAAATGATATATACACAAGTAAAAATAAGCTAGTAGTAACAAACAAAATACATGGAAGTGTGATAACAGAATGGTCACTATCTAAAGAGGCTTCTTGGAGGAGGAAACATTTATTTGCTTTAGGTTTTAACAAGTGAATTTACATTCAACAGATGGAGAAAACAGTGGAAGGGCACTTCAAAGAGATAATGCTGGAAATGATTAAAGATGCCTGTTTTTAGTGTCCTATGAAATAGAATGGTCATATTTTAGAGCAGTCATTTATAACCCTATCTCTTAGTGGCAAAACTGAGTTAGAGGGTACTTTCTTGGTCCTCTGATTAGGGTTTCTCTCCCTGAATGTTCTGGGATCTGCTGCTTCTATGATTCCTTTTTGGGATTCCCAAGAAGAAAATCAGGGCTCTTTTACTATGTTCATCATTAACTTCTAAAGAATGCTTCTAGAAACTTACGAGTGAACTTTTCAGTAATCCATAAGAGAAATTACATGTGTTATTCATATACTAATAAGAGTTACATGCATAATCTCCTGTGCACTGAACAGAAAATTTACCCCTATAATGTATACATAATGTACTTCTTGTCAGTGATGATAAATACTTAATCACGATTGTTTTGACAATATGATAAATCAAAAATACATAACTTGTCAACATGATATAATGCCTTGTCACTGAAGGAAAAGCAAAAAAAATTACTTCAATAAAGGACATGTCAGAAGAGATATCAAAGGAAGTACATGGCATGTTGGGCACAGACACTTGTGGGAGAAATGAAATTAAGCCAATTTCATAGAAACGAAATATATTTATTGAGACATCCCATAAGATAGAAGCCCTTGTGTAAAGTTGTTCTGTGTGAACTGTGATATGCCTTGTCCCAAGATTAAGTTGCAGGTATCATTTGTTGCACAGAATCTCTGTTACTATCAGCAGAACTTTGATCTCTGAGGCATTTATGGGGAAATGGTTCATGCTGTACTTTTCCTTTGGAGCCATATATCTCTGTAGTACACAAAATAATGGAACTGGAAGAGTAGACAAGTCAAACTTTGAAAGAGACTGTCTGATTATAGCTACTATAAATACCCAGCAGACATTTTCCAGGCTACTGAATAGTTTACATTGAAGTATAGCATTGCAAACACAATGGCAAATTTTGTTTATCCTCTTACACAAATGACTTGATGTCTTTTTTTTATCAATTTCAAAATGAAAACAAAAGGCCATTGATAAGAAAGTGGCCAAGATGACAACACTTTCCAATAGGTAGAAGAAAGTAGGGATCTTTTCTTCAGAGAAGACTGTGTGGGAACATGAGAGCTTTCCACCACTATGTGAAGGATGAACAACAACAATTGTTTTCTTTGGCTCTGGAT